>NC_056725.1:571218756-571226256 GCF_019279795.1 Protopterus annectens
GACACCTGAGTATACATGGCTAGTACAATAATCTTTTCCTTTTGTATGTGTTTCATGCATGGGTAGTATCCCAGGTTATATGCAGCCACACTTGCATGTATTGTATTATTACATTACTACTGTTAACAGTGCTTTCCCAAGTAAGAGTAGATCGCAGATTGTAGTACTGGAACCATACACCCCTGCATGCAAAGCTGGACTGTGAGTACTGACTATCATGTTCTTGGTGTGTGAGCTGTGTGTTATTAAGTACTTGCTACTGGATATTGATCTGATATGTGGATATTAGCTGTAGACTACTATGTGTATAGGACATGTCATTGAGGGCTTCTGCCATGTAGTAATGGCATCCCTATCAGTGTCATATGTCTATCTGTCAAAACATTAATCCAAATGTATAACCTGTTGGCTATCTGATTTCTGTCTGTCCTCTGTACAGATGTGCAGATGTCAGGTATCCATCTTGGCTGCTCACAGACAATCTATGCTTGCCTGACACTGACATGTCTCTCCAGCTGTGTTATGAATGCCACAGCTAGGAAACCCCACCCTGTATGCACCACATGCCATGAAAACCTTAACTAGACTACCACAGTCAACAGAACATGCTTGGGTACAGGTCTCCAACCCAGACACTGGCTATGTTATGTAATATATGTTGCATACGTGTCAATTGGAGCATCTCACTGGCCCTCTGCAAGAGACAACCAGATGACTGGATGTTGCATTTAACTGTCACTCTGAGGATCACTCATGTGGCATCAGTTGATAGATGGCCTGCTGACAAATGTTAGGTGGCATGATACCACTGTACCCACATCCCCTACTCTTCTCATCTCTCCATGGACAGTATCCTGTTACACATCTAGGAGCACTTGCACCTATGGACCCCAGTACTGACAAATGCGTCAGAGTGCATTGCTGAGAATAACAGTGTCTGTGTGTTTGTAAACCTACAGTTGATAATACCCTGAGGACCTTCTCACAAACTACACCCCCATTGCCATAGTTAGAAATGGCTACTGCTGTAATGGACATTAAATGTACCTTCTTACACTCTTCACCCTATGGGCTACCTGGAGCTTGCAGTACCAGTACAACACTGTTGTACAAATGGGTAGATATGCATGGGTTACCCTCTGAGTCCTGGCAAGTGTGTGTTTGTGTGCAAGTGTGTATATTTGTAGGATACAGCATTCTGAGGACACATTCTCCAAATACCATACATCTGGCCGTACAGTATAAGGCATAGTGATGTTGCTGACATTAGGGGAGCCATGACAAACCATCACCCTACTCTCCGTGTAGCATGTGCAATAAATGCATATCCCTGTAGTAGCAGTGATGAGATAGATAAGGGGTTGTATTGCAGGCCTGGCCAGTGTGTGATGGTGGGTATGTCAGAGTATTATCATGGGTTCCTGTGAGTAAAATATCCAATATGGGTTGTGGGTGCTGGGTATACTTTCTTTACACCATGGTACCCCCAGTATATGTCCCAGGGTCCACTGTATGAGGACCACTGTCACCATCAACCATACAGGTAACTGAGTACACTATCCAGCCCAATGATGCATGTGCTGTGTGCAAATTATCTGTAACAGAATGGACTCACTGACAAGGCAGTTAGCACTGATAAACACAGGTCTCTCAGATGTGTCTATGACTGTTATGTGTTTGTCAATGTGTATATGACAGTATGTCATACTATGTATTGTTCATTAACACCCAGTACATCCCCCCACTTCATCCTAAAAGCTGCGTGGTGTGTGCAATTAAGGCCAAACACATTAGTAGCAATAAGTACCTAGGTAGGGTTCTACTCTCAGTGTTGCCAAGTAAGTGTGTGTGTATGTGAAGGGATCTACTTCAGTTTGCAGAAAATACATGTCCCAGGAGGTCATCTGTATGAGAACTGACTGCCAAATGCTAACATTTTAAAGGAATCATGTCATGGAAATTCATTCCATTAAAACTAGTAGTAGATGTGTAAATGCCCTTTTCCCCACTGTATAGCTGTACAGCAATACTGGAGTTGGTATATATAGTCGGTTGTTGATGTTATGGACACAGCCACCCTCATAGGGGTTAATGTTGTGTGTATCCCCCCGCTTAGTCTGCTGTAATACTGTACAGTTTATGTTAACATGTTAAGTAGTCATCACTCACACTATGTGTGGCTCTACACTACCCCACACCCTCCAAAGTGTAGGGGTGTGCCACCCACACCAGCACACCTATGTGTACCAATGCTGGGATTGCACTACATTGGGGAAGGGGACGTATACCCTGCCAGTACCATTGTCAATGACATTAAAGTAGCAGACTGATTATTTACTGATCTGATGTTTTGCCTATTTTGTCTTTTTGGAATTACATAGGCTAAAATGGGTTCACTGCAAAATTAAGCACATCCATGTGTACAGTATTCTCTGTGTATTGCATCAACACCAAAGCCTCTGTGTGTGTCTGAGTGTGTGTTATACACAAACATGTGGTGTGTGCCACCCAGTACACTTACCATTGCCCAATGTAGAAGGGCTGCTGACATCAGCCCCCATGCACTTTCCTGTATACAGCCCTCAGACCTATCAGCCACGTGACACATGCAGTAACTGTTATACAGACCTGTTACTTGTGTTCAGCTGTACCCAGCATATGACGCAGTCAATGTGTCACCACAGTGCTATACCCCTTGCAGGAAACAACAGCAGACCAACATCTTGCTGGCACATAGACACCTACAACACAAACTGAATACATTATGGAGACCACTATCAGTCAGTGTTAATAACAGCTATAATGCATCATGGCTGGACAGCTACACATCCTGGCATGTAAGCATTAAACTTTCCTGTTGAAAACATGTTACACAGCTTTACATTGTTACACCTCAGTACATTCACCCTGTGCATCAGAACCATATTAGCCTGTCCCTGCATCGATGATATGGATAACAGGGATGTGGAACAGGTATCATCATATGCACATGGTGTGTTGTGGGTTTGCCAGAGACCTAGGCTGAGCCGTTTGGTTGACATCATGTGTGTGTTAGGGGTTTTTGTTATTAATTGGGCTGTGCAGATGTGGTGTGTGTAGGTATGGAGGAGGCCTAGCAGTGCTTGCATAGGCCCTTTGGCCGATAGCCTAGTACCTACCTATGAATCTATGAACCTATGTATGTGTGTGTGTGTATATGTATGCACACAGTTCAGACATTCAGACATGTGGCTGCCCTATACAGGGGTTTGTTTGGACAGCTGCAGACCATACACGGCAGGTTTACAGTTCACCATCTCTGGCCATGGACATGAGAACTGTGCCTGCCACGGGTTCCAGTGGTACTACTGGGTACAAGGCCAGATATGGTACTCTCCCCTGATGATGACAAATGCCTGCTGGATCTGGGTCCCTGTTGGGACAGACCAGGGCCATGTGCACGTGGTCTGCTGTGTTGTGGTGTGGACAGCATCCCCCCTGCACTGCTGGTGCTGGTACTGCCACTACGGGAGTGGCTCTGACTTGTTGCATGTCCACTTAGACCTCCACCTGTTGGTGTTGCTGACCTATGTCCATGTGGCTGTTGCCCTACTCCCATCATATGCTCTAACACAGACATTGCACAGTTGAGGATCAAACAATCTCACCCAACCATCTATCCATGACCTCTGCAAAATAACAGTGGGCATCTGCAAGATCATGGATGTTGTCAATAACAGCAGAATGAGTAGCCCTCTGGAGCCTCAGACCCTGTCTGGTATAACATTCCATATGTGCCTGTACCTCCATGATGGCCCAAAACATGCATCTGGTGACACCTGCTGTGGCACTTCTGCCAGGGGCATGCTGTCCAGCAGCCCTCCTATGAGCGCCCCTGTACATCTCCCTGTGTGGTACCTCACCAGTCATCTGGCTATGGCTGCTGTGTACAGTACTCTTGCCATAGTCACCATGTGTACAGACACACTTGTCATAGTCACCACAGTGTCCTGTCCCATGCCACCACCCACCAACTGTCCCTCATCTATGGTCACTGGTGATGTGGTATGTATAGGCAATGTGACTGTGTGCGAGGATGGGGTGGATAACAGTGGGATGTCAACCGATGGCACAAATTCAGCCCCTGACTACCCCGTCTGTGCCTCACCATATTTATTATCATTGTAAGAGTCTGTATGGGCACTAACATCAGTTCACCTGCAGGTGGTACCCTGACCTACCTCACCACCTGTGAGAGGAAAACAGAAAATGTACTTTAAGACCTGTATATCATCGCTTACCTCTACACACACACACACACACACACACACACACACACACACACACACACACACACACACACACACACACTTACAGGTGAGGTGGCACAAAGATATTACACAGACCTCTCATTACCCAACTGTCAACATGCATGACACATGGCACTCAACAGCATGCACTGCAGCTATACTTAATCCCTGTTACCAACATTATACATCTCTGTGATGCATGAGTTGTGTTAGTAGGTGATGCCCCTTCCCCTGGAACACACTGCACCCATGTCACAGTATTGCTGTGCACCTTTTCAGCACCCTGCCATATACTGTGCACTATACCTCACAAGTGTACACACCATTGCTGAATGTGTATATGTGTGGCAGTTATGTTTGCTCTGTTGCTCACAGCTACTATGTGTTTGTCTGACAAATACCTGGGTTGATAAGAGGACAGATGTCAATAGTGAATGCCTGATGTCCGATTTGCAGATCTCATCATCAGCAGTGCATGTATGAGAAATAAAATCCAATTATACTGACAACCTTCAAAGCTTACTGCGGCTATGAGGAGTGTACACACCCTTATTGACATGCCATCCTCTTCCTTGATATGCCATGGGGCCACAATACTGCATATGTTAACATTACACACACCTGATATGTGACATATGACCTGTGGAATCAAATGCAGTATCAAACAAATGTGTTAGTTGTGCAGATGTTGATTGGGATTCATACACATACAATATGTGGGTTGCATAAGTGTGCACACCCTTAACATGATGTTTTTTTGCAGCACCTGTTAAGTGAACTACAGTAGTCACTTTTCCTGGAAGGTGTATTCTAGCATGGCACATCTTCACTTGCCATTATTTGGTCACTCCACCCTACAAATGTCCCACAACTCTGCCAGATTGCAAGATCACCTCATGTGCACAGTCCTTGGAGGTCACACAGTGTCTTCACTATTGCTGTGGGGTCAGGGTTATGTCTGGCACAATGCATGATCTTGACTGTGTTCAGATACAGCCATTCTTAGTGAGCTTTGGATGTATACTTCAGTTCACTGTTGTGTTTCAGGATGACACCCCTCCCCATCCTCAGCCTTTTTGCAGATGCTTGACAACTATGGGCCACACACGAGTGTCATTTTGCAGTGTCAGTGTCAGATATTCAGAACACCATGTCTACCGGCTTAGTTCCTGCTAATGAACAGCAAACCTAAAGGTGTACACTGGCACCAGCAAGGTACAGATGGGGATGGTGGGCCTGAGGTAGAGTGAGGTGTTGCTTGTGCAGCACATGTATCTTTATTAATACTGTCTGTAGGTTTCAGCCTTGGTCTTGGTACACCATTACACATTGCAACACATGCCTTTGGCAGACTTGATGTTATGCATATGCTACCTGTAGAGAGCTCTGGATGATGTCTTCTGTGGAACAACTCTTCCATCTGATTATCCTAACCATTAGGCCACACTTATGCAGAGTCCAGGTAATTGTCGACACGACTACTGCACAGGCAGTACTTGCTAGACATTCCTGCAAGTCCCTCAGTGTTGCTGCATGTTTCTGGGCAGCCTCCGTAACCAGTTTGCAAGATGTGTTGTCATCTGTCTTGGATGGGCATCTGTTTATTTTTTACATGAATTTTTTACATGAATGGTGTCCCATAAGTCACCATCACACTGTTTGCCATGGTATATGCAATGGTGAGGTAAGGCTATGTTTCCCACTCCTGAGTGCTACCTTTTGGATATGGGATCCATTCCATGGTTTGTAAGATGTGTGCAAGCCATGGCTGCCTCTGTTGCAGGTGAGTGGGAAAATGTCATGGACATACTTCTTGGACAGCAGACCATTACTTGATGTGACAATGAGGATCTGTACTTGATGGTAGGTGCATACTCAAGATGAGTGAATGCCTCAGTACCTCAAAAGCCACTTCCACAATGTTATTTGCAGTGTGTGCACACATATACTTCCAGTGTTTGTTAAGGTATATATTCAAAAACAACAAAAAAACGCTGCGAGCCCCCAAAGAGGAACGTATCCAATAAATGAAGTGAAACTGGTTAAAATTAGTGTATTTAATGGTCCTTGTAACACAACCACAAATGTTAACGCTTCAAAACAAACAAAATGCGTTTTCGTAGAAACTTCTTCAGACAATGCAAAACCAAGTGGGAGTCTTTTGAGCTGTTATAAATGCAATTCAAATAACACTTGTATCACCTCATTGGTTAACCCTTGATTGAATGATTAATTAATCAGCAAGAACATTTCATTAAAAGGTGTAGCTTCAGTATAAAGCAGTGTAAAAATATATTTGTCTCTGTACAATGTATGTATACTAAATACATCAAATGTATAACATCAAGTATAAACAACATAATAATTTCATATGTACATAACAAATGTGTGAATACAATAGAAATATTAAAAATATATATTTTTCTGTACATTGTATATTGTATATACACTTGAATTTTAATATCAAACATAAATAATTGATTAATATGATAGTTTAATAAAATCTCAAACACATAAAAATATGTGTATTGGTTGATAATTTGTAATTCATAATTTTTAATTTTATAGTTTTGCCTGTCTAAGTTTTAGTACTGGTTTAATAGAGATGGTATGTATTCCCTATATTTATTGTCCTAACATACGATTCCATCTTACACAGTCATTGCTCATGTTAGGTTCATATTACAGGTTGCAAAAGTTGTGGAATGTGGTACTGTGATATGCCATTGTGTAGATCTGTAACAGTTGCCATTGTAATACTGGTATATACACTGTTGTAGCCACTGTATAAGGGAAATGTTCCAGACATGTCCCTACTGTAGGCCATTTGTCCCACCATTATGTTTTTCTCTATCCACACATCTTACACTGACAGGTTTTTAGTTATACTGAAGGACTCTTACATACCCTTCAGATATGCCACCATGGTGACCACTGTGACCAAGTACAGTTAACAGCAACAATAAGTGAACATGTATAGCATGCATTATGGGTAGGTGTGTTAAATTTGTGCATGGCAAATACCATGGCCATAACATGGCTGGTGTATTGGCAAACCTGAACAAAAGACCTCCATACTCACCAGCTATAGGCTGCTGCCCCAGAGGTATATTAGAGGTACCTACATAGTTGTGTGAGAGATGTGATATCAGTAGCTACACCTGTAGCATTGGTAGAAGGTGGGAGCAGCATTTTAGTACATCAATAGTAC
>NC_056725.1:571231256-571336256 GCF_019279795.1 Protopterus annectens
TGATTGGTTCTTATCTTCAAGGCAATTGTTCTTTTACTGTTGTACTACTTGAAGGCCTTAGCCTGGACAGCAAAGTATGTTATATTTTTCACATTACTGTATCAAATGTTTCATTTGAGAGTTGCATTAATCAGTTATTATGTATTCCAAACACCTAACTGCTGTAAGTAATGGCATAAACAACTGAAATAGTAAGCAAATAAACATTTCTGTGTATACAAACTTGTGTGTGGTGTCATGTCCTTTGCATTGCATGTTGGTATATGTTTCATGCAATAATTCTCATTTGTAGAATCTTACACTGGCCATTTTAAAAGGTGGCAAATGTAGGAATAATGGCTGTTTGATATGCTGTGCACCCTCTACATATACTTTTTTTATGCATATCTATAAGTAGTAATATCTTTATATGTGTATATGTGTATACACACACACACACACACACACACACACACACACACACACACACACACACACACACACACACACACACACACACATATATATATATATATATATATATATATATATATGTATATATGTGTGTATGTATATGTATCATTGGAATGTTTAGTGCTTCCACATTGTCGATTCTCTATGGTAGACTGACTGTTCTGCATATGTTACAGATATCATCCTGACATCTTACAGCTGAGATGGCTTACTGTTAACTTGTTGTGGGTGTGTTGTGCAGGGTCCTGGGTTCAAGACTTGCAAGTGATGGTTATTGTGTTGCAAGGCATATCTGTTCAGCTGCGGAGGAAGGGGAAATGACAATAATTACAAAAGATCTCTTCACCCCCATTAACAGTGCGTTTGATCAGATGTTTTGCAGTGAGAGGTTCAGAGTGTGGATCCAATGTGCAAATGCAATACACATTTATATATATATATATATATATATATATATATATATATATATATATATATATATATATATATATATATATACATACATACATACATACATACATCTACATATATAAATACATTTCCCTACTGTTGAATGACTGTGCTGCATGATATGTTTGAGAAAACATCACATTTATGTACAGTTCAAATGGCTTAGTGGTAAATCGCTGTGGCTATGGTATGCAGATCCTGGGTTTGAGACTTGCAATGGTTGATTATTTTGTTCCTGGGCAGAACAAGGGCTGTTGGATACAGCCTGATTAAGGCACTTTTAAGCAGTTGTAAGTGGGTTTGTGTGGGATTGCGCAATGGTAAGCAATGCTAACTTCTGGTTAAATGTGCTTACCGACAGCCTTAAAAGTGCTTAATCTGTGTAGGCACTGCTTAGCACTGCATAAACAGGCTTAATCCTGCTTACAACTGCTTAAAAGTGCTTACTCCCGATTACCCCTGCACTAATTTCTTTAAAAGAAAAGAAAAAGGGGTGATAGGAAAGTGGTGAAAAGGGGGGCATGCAGAGGGAAAGTCAATAGAGAAAGTAGCTAGTGATGTGCAGGATGGGTGTAGAGAAGGTCCATAGCTGTCCATTTCTCCTACAGCAACAGCTGTGCATATATTTATTTATTTATTTAAGTTTGATGACTGGCTAAGTCCACTGGGCCATAAAGAGGCCCTTTTCAGTGGAGGCCCGGGGAGAAAAGCTCCAAGACATTGAAGTTAAATGTTACAAAGAAATAAAGAGTTCATACAGAACAATTAAACATTGCAGAAGAATAATACATTATGTAATAAGTGCTTAGAGAGTTAACATTGAAAACATGAGGATTACTAGACCTTTGCAGGTTAGGTAAACTCAACATTAACAGAAGAATAATATGTGACTTAAGCTCTAAGTGAGTTAATTTTTAAACCATAGCTACAATCCATGTGTGATTAGATGAACCATTTTTATGGAAGAAGCACCAAAACTATTTATTATTGAAAGTATAGTGCATTAGATAACAGAGATATTCAGTCCCAGGTAGGGGATAAGAATGTTTTAGGAGGACAAGAGGCAATAGTAGTTATAATAGGTGATGATTTCAGTGCAGAGAAGAAAGAAAGGGTAGAGAGGGGTTATGTTGGAGCATGTCATGGGCATTCCCCTTTAGCTGTTAGATGAGAGAATAGCTGAGATTTGAAATTAGTATGGTTTGGTAGGTTGCATATGGGAGGGGGAGAGAGTTCCACAGTTTAGCTAAGGAGTAGGAAATTAGTAGATGGCCAGGAGGTCGTATGGGTTTGTGGACCAGAAAGAGATTTTGGTTTGTGGATCTGAGTGGGTGGTTGGGTATATAGGGTTTTAAAGATGTAGTGAGAGATGTGCAGTTTGTAGGTTTCAAGATGAGCTTTTGGGCAATGGTGAGTTGTAGGTAAATGAGGTAGTTGGGTAGTTGAAGCCAACTGAGGGAGAGGAGGGAGTGGCATTGGTGAGATGAGTATTTAGAATTGGTTGCAAATTTGCAGATTTATATACTGAATTTGGAGGTAGATTTGAAGACTCAAACCCCTGAGAGAGGGGTGAGGACAACAATAATATGTTGTGAAGCCAATTAGACCAGATATCATGTGTCCGGTGGACATGTGTGCAAAATGGACAGCTATGTTTGAGGCGAGATTTTTTGGGGGGGAACAGATTGCCCTCTTTTTTTAAGGTGAGAGTGGGATGTTGGGGAAGGATAGTAGGTATATTTGGGGAGGTAGGTTGGGTAGGAAGACAGACAAGACAGACAAGACAGCATACAGGGGCAGTATATGACACATGTGGGGGGTAAACACCTTGGACAGGGAGGGGTGTTTGGAAACTGGAAGCCCATGAGCCCCCAAATGGAAACAATGGGACTGAGGTCTCCACCCATGGGCAGTCACCACTGCATCTTCACGGCCCCGAAGGTGGCTGTGCTGGGGGCTTGGTAGGAGGGGCAAGCTGACCCTCTAAATGCACCAAGCAGCCCTCAAGCTGGCATAGTGGTTAGAAAAACATTTTATATGGCCAAAGTGGTTAGAAAAACATTTTATATAGCCCACCTAATCATGAAGGGATTCACATCTAGATCAGGAGAGATATCCCTCATCAGGCCCATAATTGAGTACAATGCCCCTTTTAGGATGTAGCTTACCAGACACCTGCAGCAACTGGAAAGACCCCAAAAGTACCTCACCAAGAGGATCAAGGGGCTCAAACAGATGCCATATGCTGCCCAGTTAAAGAAACTCCAGCTCTACTCAGTGGCATACCGCCTGCTCAGAGGCGATCTGTGCCTGACGTATAAAGCCATGTCCAACCCGGAATTAATGGACATGCTGCACCTCAGAAAATCCAAATCCCATCGAACTACGTGCTCGAGAGACTTGAACCTCAGCACTGAAATAAATAGGACATGCTGGAGGGACAGATTCATAACCCAGAGGCTCCCTTCACTGTGGAATAAAATCCCAGTCCAGGTTAGGCAGAGTCCCTCATTGACTCTCTTCAAGAGGAATCTTGATGAGTGGATGGGAGATCGTAGGTTTACCCCAGGTATCACTTCTGTGTCACTGTTAGACAGAGGCACAGTATACTAACCTCGAAAAAGGGCATAGCAAAATTCATTTAAAATGGGTGGCGAAAGCCAAACACACTCTGGCTAGGCTTATAAATGCCCTAGGGCAGATAGCCTAGTATGAACCTATGAACCTATGAACCTAAACTCCCTTCAGAGCTCGCTATGCATCAATCCCCAGACCTTACTACACGGGGGGGGGCCCATCCCTTGACGTGGTTCCACCCGAAGGTGGTGCAGGACCAGCAGACGAGGAGGTCCCACGATGGGTCCCAGATGTGCTGGAGCCCAGTGCTATGGCCAGATGAGGTGGGAGAGGTGGGCCCACTGGGACCGGCCTTCCCAAACGTGGTATTGTGTTGCAGTTTTAAAACATATGTGGGTTAGTAATAGTCAACACAATCCAGGATTAGTTATGACAGCATGCATAGATATTCCCATTAACCCAAAACTCCAGATTTGGAACAGTTGCATAGCAAACAGAACACATACATATATGGAACCACAGTGGCCATTACAATGGCATGCAGATTACATTGATAGCAACAGGCCACCAATGATAGTATTTCAACAATGGAACATTAATAGAAACACATTTAAATATTTATTGAACAATAGGACATATTTCCCAACAGTAGGTTTGGTGTAAACATACCCATTGATTAGTGTATTTAGATTATTGTTGCAGATATGGTGGGGGGAGAGAGAGATGTCATTTAACAAGTTAAATATCCTTGTAGTTCTCACAACTTTAATAATCATTGCTCATTAAGGTACAGGTATTATTACACTATCCTATGGCCTTGGTTTGTCCAGTGGTATGTTTGTAAACAAGTGTATACTTCAACTGTCTTATAGCTAAATTCTACATCTCTTACCTGGTATACCTGTGGAGGGAATGTTTGTTAACACTACCTGACTGCTTCTACACATATTCCCAGATTCTGAGTTAATGTTATGCACATACCTCTCAATCTCTTATTGCACACACTCTGATCAAAGCTTGACAACATGGGGGTACAACTAGGGGCATAATTTGAATACTGCTCTCATAAACCTGGAGGGCTGATAGAGTGACAGGATTTGTTTTCATATACATTTTCTGAAGGTTTTGACGTCTGAAAATCAAATGTATGTCATTATTTGCTGACTACAAATCTGAGATCATCCCACTGATTTGCCACAGGGACAGGGGAACAGGCAGAAAATATGATCCAATTATCTGGAGATTCTGAAAGGATGTATACAGTTGAGAGGTATGATTATGCATACAGCTTACTACCACTCCCAGGATTCAAACCATGGCTGTGTCTGATAAAAATACCTCAATTTAAGTGTCAGCAGAGTATGCTGTTTGAATATTGCTGTCTATCTCTTCAGTGTTTTCTGTCTAAGTCTCTCGTGATTGTACAATCTGACCTTGTAATTACAACAGTCTCATACAGACATTCCTAGACATATTTTTTATGTAGCACAGTGTGAGAAATGGTGGTTGACACAACAGTACTATTCTGATATCAGATGTTACTGAATGCTACATGTCAGCCATACAATACCAGAGTAAACACTACCAGTCCAGGATTCAATCTTTATTGGCAGGCACAGTTTTCTTATCTAACAGACCTGTGGAGGGAATGTTTTTAAACACTACCTGACTGTTTCCACACATATTCCCAGATTCCGAGTTAATATTATGCACATACCTCTTAATCTGTTAATGCACACAATCTGGTCACAGCTTGACAACATGGGGTAGAAATGGGACATATTTTGAAAACTGCTCTCAGAAACTTTTGGAGAGTTGCTAGAGTGACAGGCTTGTTTTCATATGCATTTTCTGAAGGTTTTGATATCTGAAAATCAGATGTATGTCATTATTTGCTGACTAAAATTCTGAGATCATCCCACTGATTTGCCAGGGGGACAAGGTAACAGGCAGAAAATATGAGCCAATTATCTGGACATTCTGAACAAATGTGTACAGCTGAGAGGTATGATTATGCATACAGCTTACTACCACTCCCAGGATTTGAATCATGGCTGTGTCTACTAAAGATACAACAATTTAAGTCACAGTAGAGTGTGCTATTTGGATATTGTTGTCTATTTCTTCAGTGTTTTCTAAGTTTCTCTCAGTTGTACAGTCTGACCTTGTAATTACAATAGTCTTATACAGACATTCCTAGACATTTTTATTATGTAGCACAGTATGGGTAACAGTGGTTAATACATTACTATTCAGAGAATGCAACACTAAAAATGCCATATGATACCAAAGTAAACACAACCAGTCCAGGATTTAGAGCTTTATTGCCAGGCAGTTACAGTTTTATTTAAATACGACCTATATAGGACTATTACTGTCATATTGTCTGGTTTATTCTGTACAACCTATACACAAAACAGTTTTTATATTGGCAGCTGACTTTCTACTGCTTTTATATTTATTTGGAATGACTACGACAAGCAGGATTGTTACTCACCAGCCTCGTGATGCAGCCTTTGCAGCCTACTCGCATGGGCTTCCTGATTCACAGCTTACTCAGCTGCAGCTGTAAGGGAAATAGAAAAATATTTAGCCATAGCTATCCATCATATACACAGGCTGGACATTATTAAACAGTTACTGGTATAAGTACTTACACACTGCTGGGACATCACCCCTCTGGCTTGATTCTTGGATCCACTGGTCCAAGAGCTCCCTCTTCCTCCGTTTCAAGTCGGCATAGTGGTGCCTGACCTGCTCACCAGTCCAAGGGAGACCAGTAGCACTGGTGAGGTCATGGGCAAGATGGTCCCAGGCTTCTGCTTTATATTGGGAGCCTTGGTACTGGCCCTGCAGCAGTCTCTCATCATGTTTTTTTTTTACCAGGAGTCCTACCATGACCTTAGACTCCTGGATGCCCCAGCACTGTGCACGGAAGCACATGCCCTCTCAGACTCCAGCCATTCTGCCTACAGTGGGAAGCTGTAACCAGTTATGAGCTGTATTCCCATCTGTGGGGTTTAAATATGGTCGATTTCCCCCCTTTGCCATGATTGGACAGTTTTGAATATGCTAAGCTAACTTAAGCTATGGGCAAACCTGCTTAGCTAAGGTTGGCATTGCTTAAAGGGACAGGTTCAGCACTGCTTACCAATGGGCAAATCCACTTAGCTGGGCTACTCATTTCTTAGCAGTCATATTTACACAATGCTTACACCTGGTAAGCAGAGCTGTGCAATGCTTAGCATTGCTTATTTTTCATTTTATACACTATCTGCTGTATGGCATTGATTCATCATTCATTACATATTATAAATTTGTTTACTGTCCCTGACATCCCCCAATGTGCTTGCATTATATTTGTTCATGTGTGACTATATTGTATGGGGAACTTGTGTGTATATGGGGATTTCACAACTTTATTAAACTGGCACCTCACATCTGGACCTAATGCAGTACTCCGGTTAACAAATTTATGTTATTTAGTAGGTAATACAAAAAAAAATTGTTTATGCACTGCTGTCACATTTAAAATGTGAATTGGTTACAGTGGGGATTGAACCGGGAATGGCTGCTCACAAATTATACACTCTAACCACTACACTGTTGCAGTAGTGCTTATGTCGGATGTCTCTTACTTCTTCTGCTGTTTAAGCTGGACTAAGCGTAGCTAAGTAACGGGCACATCCGCGCAGTTACGCTTAAACTTTATCGCATTTATAAAAAAAAAAATTGTTGTGTTATTTTAGCTATACCCTTCAGAATATCCCTGCTAATGCTAAACCCTGTACTTTTATCAGCTTTCTGCTTCGTGGTGGTGGGACATTTGTCCCATTTGCCTTTGCCACTTTTGTTTTCCTGACATGTTAGGGGTGCTATGAGCGTTCTCACTCATTTTAATTGCCAAAAGGCAATTCTGAGGTGCAGGGGCATGTATATTGTGAGAGCTCTGCTCTCAGACACCCCCTGCACTCGTACACAGCTACATGTCCGTTTAACTGCACAGGCAGCGTGCCTTCATGAATATGCAAGGCGCGCTGCTGTGCTGTACAGGAACAGTCCATGTCATGCAGGAATAACTTATTTCTGCATGGCTGCTTGCTGAATCCCAGGGTTTATGTAGAATACTATGGACAATTCAGGATGCCAAATTCACTATACAAGAAGGTGGAATGAAAGACAAATCAAAGAAAAGCCACAAGGAGAGGTCTCAGTAAGTATACCACTAAAGAAAGGAAACAGAGGTGTTTGCAATGTATTGTTATCTCTAAGCATTAATAAATGTAAATAGTGCTTAGTAGCAAAATAGGATGAGTATTCAGAAAGTGAGTGGCACTCTAGAAAATTTTGAGAGAAAAACACTTCTTAATTTAAAATTGGGGTAATAGGTAAATCGAATACTTCAGCAGTGACAGTGAATGAAGACAGGGTATGTACCAAGGCAAGCTTAAAACAACAATGAAGGAAATATTGCAACAGATAGCATGAGGCACATATGGATGGGACAATAGACAGCAAAATAAGATGAAAAGGAACTAGCAGTAGTTATCTGTCGCATGTGTTTATGTTTCTAAATATCTGCAAATAATTCAACATTGGATACATTCCTCAAAGTGTACATAAAGGTACTTGATTCACCAGGTAAACAGAAGAGACCACTGCATGCAATATGCTGTTCCAAAGCAACACCCCCATCCCCACAAAATGTGGCTAATAATTTAATGCTCTTCTTGAAACATTCTAACTATGCTGTGATCTTTATAGTTGGACATCATAGCTTCTTTTGCTGTATTAATCCCCGCTAACATTTGAATTACAGCTGTGAGCAAACAATTGGAAGGAGAAGGGAAAACTGAAGTTATGCTATTGCTGTCTTCCCCAAATGACCAAGTGACTCTAGTAACTGCAGTATCTTATAGCTATGCATTTAAAATACTGACTCATGCCTTAACAATGAAAACTATATTATCATTTATACCATTCTTATAATCACGTAATCCCGTAAATCACTTAGGTTCTCTGAAGAGGGAAAATCGCATACGTTACGCAAGCAGTAATGCTCTACATGGTGGGCATGACAGGGAAATAATGGATAATTAAGGAGTTCTGTAAGGCCAGTGCTGCAAATGGAGGACCTCATTATTTTTCTGAAATGCTCACCCTGGAGGCCTTTATTGTACTACAAATGAACCTGTTGAATTGTTTTGTATTTTTATTAGTAGTATATAAATGTTTTTGTATATTTTTGATGTAAAATAGTTCTTCTGTCTAATGTTTCAAAGTTAGTGTAGGATAAATTGTTCTTGGAGAAAGTCTTTTATATCAAACAGACACACGCGCAGACCTTCATGCAGAGACATTTATGTGTGTGTGTGTGTGTGTGTGTGTGTGTGTGTGTGTGTGTGTGTGTGTGTGTGTTCTATTTAATCAAATGGATACAAGACGGATGCCCATAATGTCAAAACATTGAAAAACAGAAATGTCAACAGATGCTGTGCATGCTATAAGGATTAACCCTGGAGCAGGTAAAACCAAACAAAACAGGCGTTTGCACCCCCTGCTAATTATATATACTAACTCAGGGACTACACAATCCTGGGCAAAGGGAATGTTTGCTTATCCAAGGATTGCAGATTTTGTGAACATCAGCTTTCTGTTTCAGATGACCAAGTGATGTTGACCCAATGGACTTGAATCCTGTGTCCATTCAACCAAAGTTAAGTAACTCATATATATATATATATATATAATATATATATATATATATATCTATATATATATATATATATATATATATATATAATATATATATATATATATATATATATATATATATTTATATACACACACACACACACACACATATAAATATATATATATATATATATATATATATATATATATCTATGTATATGTATATATATATATATATATATATATATATATATATATATATATATATATATATATATATATATGTCACAGTGTTTCAGACATATATAGAAACTCAGAGGCACACACACACACACACACACACACACACACACACACACACACACACACACACACACACACAGAACTTTATTCACTGTGCGTACCTTGGGTGTATCAAAAAAAGAAATGTTTTATGCATTCATTTATTTATTGACATTTATTTACCAGGGAAGTCCAACTAGGCACATGTGTCCTTTTACAGTGGAGACCAGTGGAGAAAAGCTCTGAGAATACATAAATAATGCATAAATACATAAATAATAGCACAAGTAATGTATTTTATGCAGCGCAAAGCATTATAACTCTTCCCCCAAAACCAAACACACACATAAACGCGCACACACACACACACACACACACACACACACACACACACACACACACACACACACACACACACACAGATATACACTTTTGGCACAGACACACATCATAGCTCTACTGCTGCTGCTGATGCTGCTGCAGCTACTTGTGTTAGATCAATTTAATTTATTTATTCACCTCCATTCACTAACCACAGCTTTGAGTCTCCGTTAGAGAGGGGAAATGAAATGGCAAACCCCTGTAACTCCTTGTTTAAAATCTATTTTGTTTTTGAGGATTTTTTTTCTCTCCCATGTCACTATTGTCACCTTTGTTTAAGAGCTGTGGTTAGTGAGGGGAAAGGAAATGGTGGCTTCTGTAGATGTCAGTCTCAGCACTCAGATGTTATGTTGGGTTAGGTGCCTTACACTTTTTACTGGGCTTTTCCTGTACATTAATACTCATCCTTGAAACATCAAGTATACAAGGATCTCTAATTCTCTATAATGACTTTCTAAGTTTCATTAACAACAGATAAATATACTGTTTTTTCTGAAGCATTGGTTACTTTTTATTTCATATAGTTGATGATGAACATTAAAAAAGGTTTACCCTACAGGTTTTTTAAGTAGACATAGACTTCTTCCAGGATGTATACTTACCCATATGCTGACCTTCTCTCTTTCATATATTGGTTATTGACTTGATAGCCTTTAATTAAAAAAGAGCAAAAGCCACAGTATTATTTTAGAAAATGTGTCTACTATGGATAAGTTATAATGCAATATGACTTTATTTCTCAACATGTAGCAGATGAAATGATGTTTATGCCCTGACATAGCAACAAGTACATGGACAAACATTTCACAATAAGACAGACACTATAAGGAACTGAAACTGCTTAACTGAAGCATGTAATCTGGAATATGTGGTAAGAACATATTAATATTTTAGCTTAAAAACTAAGTTTTACAAGGACTCAGGAAGCCTAGTCCTAAGGTAGGTAATTAAAAACACAGCTAGGTAAACAAGACCATGTGTGAATTTGGAACCTAAATCACTACTGGCACATTTTCAGCTATGGCAGTGACAGTATTTTTAATAATTAAGTTTGCGTCTTTTTCAGAGACAGAAAATGGAGTTTTGATGCTGAGAGGATATGGCAAACTCTCCTAAGTGCATAAATGTCATGCACAGCCACCTTACTTAATCTTCTGACAGCTACTGCTGTCACCTGTTGTAGACTTCCTGCCAATGAGCAAATTTAAGCTAACAGGTTAATTCAGATTCTGTTCTGCAAGGCAAGTTGTTTATTTTCAGTTATGCAGAAACCATTTGAATTCTGTCAAGATGAAAAGAGATGAAGCAAAATCTGCACAGAGTATGTCTGACAATAATAAAATATATCTCCCCGCAGGTGAGCTAGAAGCAATTGTCTTGTTTCCATCAAAGCTCGCGCTTGAGCAGGTCATTACCATCATAACAAGCCCCAAGACCAACTGGCATGGACATGCAACATTGAACTCCTGATGGGCACATTATTTCAGACCTTTAACTTAGTGAAGGGAAAAAAAAAGCAAATACCCCAGGGAAAAGAAGGATTATGTTTTCAAAATCCTGGCTCTTCCTTTTTGTGAACAGCAAGTAACTGTGTACAATCAGCTGGGATTCATTTGCTGTGATTTTTTAATTGATACAGTTTACCCTATCATCTTCAGAGTCTTATTGGTAAAATAAATTATTTAAAATAAAATGTAAAGGCATTGCAGTGACTAGATTAAAAGGCATATGCTGTGGACATAAAAGGTAGAATTCGACTGAAGAAACTAAAGTAAGCTGTCTACACATTATACAGAGAAAAATACTGCATTAGCTTGACTTAACTGTGCACAGCCATTGTATTTATATTTGTCTAATGATTCTGCATAATACACTTTTACTCAATTTGAGTTTGGAGCTCTTCTTTTAAAACATCGATAACTCTACATATACCTCCTAATTGTCCAGAATTATTTTGCAGAATGTCCAGATTTTTGCCTCATATTTTTGGTCAGTACCTCATAAAAATTTCCATTTTTTCTGGCAAATCGTTGGGGACTGAAGTCGTTAAATGGTGACAGGCATATCAGTTTCAAACTTCATATCACTCAGAAAATGTATGTGAATGTAAATCCTGTTATTCTAGCAACTTTCTATGTTTATAAGAGCAATATCTAACATCAGTTCCTGTTTTTGTACCTCAGTTATTTTTGGCTTTGTCCAGAATACTTGCACTAAAAGGTTTAGAGATATGACAACAGTCATTCTTAATCCCAAACCTGCTTTTTATTATTAAAGTTTGCAGAATAGTTGGAGCCTATCCCAACAAGCATAACGCAGAAAACAAATACTGGACATCAAGATGTCTAACATGCACAGACTCTACAAACAGGGTGCCTATAGCTGGGAACCAAATAGAATGACCAGGTGCTGCTAGGTAATAGTGGTAGCCACTGTACCCCTGTGCCCCCTGACCCAGTAAATTTCCCCAGATTTCTTTCTGACAATGGACAAGATCCCCCCCCCTTTCTTTTTCTTTCTTTCTTTCTTTCTTTGACATTTGTTATCCGGGTTAGTCCGACTGGGCAGCAGCCCTTTTTCAGCAGAGGCCTGAGAAGAAAAGCTCCAAATAGTACAAGTAACAAAAGGAATCATATGGCAGAGTTTATAACCAATCTAAACTTATAAAATTACAATATGTCTAAGAGTAAGATGAAACAACTTGCTAGAAATGGTCGGTAAACTGAACATAATAGTGTACAGAGTTACATACAATAAGAATACTAAAACTGGTGACAAGTTTGCAAAACAGAAAAACAAATAAATTATAAATGTAGAATATATACAGGGGATAGATAATCCCAAGGCAAATGCCAATTTCCAAGACCACGGCTTTGGAAGCTGTGAAAACTATTGACTATTGGTAGACTTTTTAGAAGCAGAGGCAGAGAGAGGGTGGACAATGGTTGCTGCAATAGTATTTTAGGGGGGTGGTGGATTAAGCTGGGTCACTGTATAAGCAAGTAAATGATTTACAGAGAATATCCTGTAATATTGTTTTGAAAGAGTTAGGGTTAGAGATCAGTCTAACACTGAGTGGTAGTTTATTCCAAGCATTTGCCACTGAGTAGCTGTAGAGGAGTTTACCAATATTTTTACTGGGCACATAAACTTGCAGACGATTCTGTTGAGAGCTACAGAGAGCCTGATTGGGAGTATAGGGCTGGGTGAGGGTAGAGAGAGAGAGGGGTAAGGGGAGGGTTTATGTAAGACAGAATGAATGTAAGACAGAATAAGCCATGAGAAGCTGGGGTAGTAGGATTTGATGATGAAATTCTGGCCACTGCAGGTTTTTCATGGCTAGGCAATAGTGAGACCGGTAGGGATGGTTAGTAGCAAATCTTGCAATTTTATTACAGCTGAGATCCAGTTTAGACAGAAGATTGGATTGGATGTTAGTGAGAATAGGGGCTGCATAGAGTAGGGTGGGGAGTAGGAAAGCTTGTGCAAGAGAGAGCCTGGAAGCATTTGTGAGGAATTTTTTATGCCTGTACAGCAGGCCTAACATTTGATTGTCTTTTTAACGCACTGCTGAATATGGAGATCGAACTTTAGTTGGTCATTGATAACTCCTAGAAGTTTAGTGTGAGGTTCAGCAGTTATGATAGTGCTGTTAAGGGAGAAGACAGTAAAGGGAGCTTTGTGATGCTGGAGCGATTTAGGAAGGAATAAGAAAAGTTTCGTTTCCTTAGGGTTAAGTAGCAATTAGTTGGAAGTCAGCCATTTTTGACTGAGTGCAGAGAATCTTGGGTGAGGGTGTGAAGGTGGGTGATACTGGAGGTGGAGGAGATGATTGTGGAATTGTCAGCATATTGTATAACAGCAGACAGCAGACAAGAAGAGTATACATCATTAGTAAAGATATTAAATAGTAGGGGTCCAAGGATGGAGCCTTGGGGTATCCCAGTTTGTACTGGGAAGAAAGGAGAAAAGTTAGGTTGCCATTTAACTGCATGTAATCTGTTGGAGAGATAGCTGGAGAACCAAGAAAGTGCAGAGTTGGAGAGATTAAAGGTAGCTAGTTTGGACAGAAGCAATCGGTGGGAAACAGTGTCAAAGACTTTGTAGAGGTCCAGAAACAAACATGAGATTAGCTTCCTGTTGTCATGAGAATTTGTGATAGAATTTGTGAATTATATCAGTAGCTATACTGTGCTTTGGGGTCGAAAGCATGCTGTGTAGAGGTGAGCAGATTTTCTAGGAGGAGGTGATAGAGGCGTTGTTTGTGGATGCACTTTTTGGGAATTTTTGACAGAGGAGATAGAATAGCAATGGGCCTGAAATTTAAAGAGATCAGTTGATTTGCCACCTTTATGTTAGGATATGACATAGGATTTCTTCCATATTTTGGGTACAATGTTTTCCTTGATTGACCTATTGATTAATATGGAGATGGGGTAGGTGACAGAACTATCAGCACGTTTTAGGAATTGAGGAGGTAGGTTATCAGCTGATGGAGAGTATGTTTTAAGTTTGCTAAGAAGTGATTTGATATAAGTGGTGGGGATGGGTTTAAGAGAGAAAGAGGTTGTATGAGTTGATGGAGGGGAAGTGGGGTAGGTAATAATGTCATTTTTGGTTAGACTGAGAGTAGAGTCAATGAAGAAGGAATTAAGAAAGGAAGCAGTATCAGTGGAAGAGCTGTTAGGGCATGGATATGGTGATGAGGGGCTTCCAGGAAGTAGTAGCTTATTTATAGATTGCCAGAAGTTTGCATGGGTTGGAGTGTGGATTATTTAGTGGGCTTTTGGAAAAAGTTCTTCTTGTCAAGGGTGCCCTTTTTTAAGTTACAAAGCTCTCTATAAGATTGAAGATCAGTGGAAGTTTTAGATTTTTTTCCATTTTTTTCTATGCACTATTTCTCTTATTCATAAAGAGTACAAGTGGCTTGTGTTACCAGGGAGCAAAATAGCTTTTGATTCTTATTTTCCTGATGGGGGCCAGGAAGTTGAGTGTGTCTAGAATGATGTTGTTTCCTTCAGCGGGAGGTCATAGAGAAAGGACCAGTTAATTGAACAGAGCAAGTGATTGAACGTGTTTGGGTTAAAGTTTGAGAGCCTATGGCAGTCTTTGTACTGCTAGGATTGGTATAGTTGTGGCAAGTGTCTAAGTATGAAGGTGGGATGGTGGTCACTTAGGGTATTAGGCAGGTTGGAAGGGTTGTGATAGGAGTTAGGGTTGGAGGTGAGGACGTTATTTGTTTTCTGTCTCGCTCATGCACACATACACACACACACACACACACACACACACACACACACACACACACACACACACACACACACACACACACACACACACACACACACTTTTTATCTCCCACTCTTAATAACTACGTAGAATTAAAGGAATGGAGACTGACCAGGAGATGAGGAAAAAGTTTGCTGAAAGCTGTTTCCTGTTAGAAATAGTCAATGAATGTGACAGCTTAACATGACTCCTCCTGAGACAGTAATAGTCTTTATTTTGATGGACACTAATTATGTGAGTATTAAGGAGAAATAGCTGGTTTGAACAGCATGTTATACCTGCCTTTTGCCTTGATGAGATCAGCTCTAAGGCATATTTGTGGCAAGGAAACAGAAGACACAGCAGTAACAAGAAGGATGCAAGTGAAGCTTGATGTTGCTGTCTTCAGTGCTTAGAAAACAATTACAATATGTCTTCAAAAGAATTAGCTGATGGATACTTTTCCTGGGTCCAGTTCCCCTAAATCACTTCTGCAAGAGATTAAAGGGCACCATATGCCAAAATTCCACTGGGTAAAAGGCTGGCCACATAGAAATGAACAAGTGTGGCTTATGGAAGAAGCTGTAGAAACTATCGTTCTGTGAGTGCTCAGTATAAGACTGCAGCTTAGACTAGTAGGATTATTGTTACAGTTCATATATAAATGAATGGAACTTAGCCACAGGTGAATGTTAGTCATTCAGTCAGACTTTTAAAGCCATGAGACATTCTTAGGCCATTTGCAATGTTACCTCCCATATTTAACACATCACTTGTAAAGACAGAGTAACCATGACCATCTTAACGTCCTTTCTGGGGCAGATAGTGAATGAGTAACATAAATGAGAAATATGAAAGCCCTAGTTTCATCTAGCAGAGCTGTGCTTATAAAAGTTAAGTCAAGTAAGAGACAACTTATATCACCTAAGCGAATCCCAAGGTACAGCAAGCATAGGTCACATAAAAGATATATCAACACGCTTCCTCCAGTGAACAGAAGGCCCTACTATACTCAGGAAAGCATTTCTATGTACACAACATTATCACGAGGTAGCAAGGGAAAATAGAGGCTACTTAATCCACCCATAAATCTGTGTAAGAAAGAATGAAAAGATAGGTGTGAGGTCCCACAAGAGCAATGATCCCATCATCAAACATGTAATGCTCTGGTGAGTACCTTCACACAACTGCACTATGTTTACTGTAAGGACCATTGCTGCAATATAATCAGAAGACATTACAAAGCACTGAGAAGGCACCCGACACTGGGCCTGCATGAAGAAATAGAGGGTGTCTTTTAGCAGAGAAGAGGAATGAATGACCAGTCTGTAATGCTTAGAAAAAGTGTGAATAGAAGTCCAAGTAGAAGCCTCACAGATGTTTTGTGCTGAGGCATTCTTGAAGACAGCAGAAGATGAGGCAACTGTCGTTCTGAAGTGTTCTCTGATTTGTGCAGCAATCTTCTCATGATAATCATAACAAAAGATGATGGGATTGGTTAATCAGAGTGATTCTGTTTGGATACAAATCTACCCTAACTGGCATGAAGGAGACAAAGAGCTGAGCAAATTATCTGAAGATTTTAGTTCTGCTAACACTGTGAGCATGAGTAATGAACAGAATCCTTCCTCCATTATTCTACAGACAAGGATGAAAAACAATGAAAAATAATGAGGTGAACAAGTTGATTCAAAAGGAATGTTAAGTCCACCTTAATCATGAAAGACGGCCAGGTGCTGAGTGTCATTTTATTCTGAGGATGACTGATAAGGCAGTAAAGCTTACCATAATGACAGATTTGGGACAAGATGTGTCCTCAGTAACATTGTGATTATATGCTAACTGACTTTATGACCTCTCACTGCACATAACTGTCCCAAATGAAATTTTTTTCATTCAAAAAAAATCTCAAAATGCCTATGTGATAATAAGTTTCCATTTCTGAGCTGATACTATTCTGTATTAATGTCAAGAGCACATGGATCACTTCCACTGCTTTAGCTGCTATGTGAGTTGCCCTTACCTTACATGATGTGGGGCTGTCTGATTTTGTTTCCCACAGTGTTTTTTTCCTGAATTAGACTGGGAGATAGCAGGAGGTTGCTAATACTGGGAATGTCATTTTGCTTGATATCTATTATTATGGTAAGTCATAACTTTTGTATCCAGGAACAAGATACATTATTGGTAAAATTTTGGGCTGGGTTCCCAGCCATCTGGGGAAGAGCCTTCTTAGACAAATATCTCACAACACAGTAGTCCTGAAGGATGATTCAGTTTGAGATGCTATAGCCAGCCTGTAGTTCTACATATGCTCAAGTCAGTGCTGTGTTGATGTCAACTACAGGTTCATAGGTTGTTACTAGACTAATGACCACTGGAACCCTTACAAGTCTAACCACGCACACTAAACTCATTTGGTTCCCAAGTACTATGGGCATCTATTTGGGGGGTGGGGCAAAAATTGCTTTTAATACTCAGATCTTTATCTGCACAGAAACTATCTTTTAACATTATTTCAGCAAACAATATCATAATAGTACCCAAAACAAAACTTGTAAGTGTCATAATAGATAAAAATTAAAATCTGATCAACATATTACTCAAGTCATCCAAAAAAAGAAATAAAAACTACCAAAGGCCGTGCTTCCTCAACTCAACCAAACCCTTTATCACTGACTCCTCTAGGAAATCTTTAGCACCTTCTTTCCTTCTCCATTCACTTCACTATTCATGCTAATATCCACTCTACGTTACAAAATAAACTAGAGGTTTGCAACAACAAAATAGCAAAGTTTGCATCCAACTTATCAGACAGTGCTCATTGCTGCTTAGAAGTGAAGTACCTAAGCTGGCTTGAATGACTTAATTACCTTATCTACCCCAGCTACTTACTGCCAGTAAAATAATACCTAACAACTGCCCTTCTCTTCAAAATATCCTCAAAAACTTCTTTGCACCTACTAAATTTCCCTCACACAATAAATGTTTCCTAACAATTAATAAGTCTGATAGTGCATGTGAAAAAGCTTTGCCCAACGTATGTTACCAAGCACTGGAATGCCATCCGTCTTACCCTAAAACAAGACATCATTACTTCTAGCTTTGAGCACAGTCTAAAATAATGCCTAGCTTTCTCATGGCAAGCTCATACTTCCATCTTAAGTTCGGTTCACTATTCACTTTCTTTTTCCCTTAACAGACTCTTTTATCACACTTAGCTCACATCTTCTTTTCCTTTCCTCCACTTCTACATGTGTCTTTACACCCCCCACACTAACCTCTCCATCACCCCTCACCTATTCCTTATCCTCTCGTTTTTCTCCCATCATGTCTTTGTTTTACCACTGTAATGTCAACACCTCCTTAGTCTGTAATTCTGCTACTTATCTTTCTCTGCTGGTTTTGTTTGATTTGCTTCATACTGTTTATGTCATCCTTTATATATGTTGGTCCCTATATATTTTTCATCACATGTCGCTCACAGTGTACCAAGAGGGCTTGAGTTTTGATGCATACGTTTTGATTTTTTATAGTATGTACAATTTCGTATAGTCTTTTGCCTGGTTAGGTTGGATACACCTTCAGTAATAGAACACATGTTTGGCTATTCAACATATCCATATGAGCAAGTGTTACATTTGATATTCAGAGATATTTTGTAATCCACTTTCTAATATGTAGAGTTGGTCATTACTACTCTACATTTTTTTATATATTCTATATATGTTATAGGTTGCTTTATATACATATATTTCCACACACCCCACACACTTTTCATCACCCTCTATGAGTGATGTTATTTAATTTAATGATTTTTAAACATTTAGAGATGAGGGGGTGTTTAGTTCGGTATGTTTCATGAACTAACGCCTTGTCGATTGGAAATGTGAAGCTTTAAGCAACATCGATTAATAATTAATGTTTAACGTTTGCTTTAAACTGTAAGCTTTAGGCATTAGGACCAAGAAGATCGCTTCGCTTTTTTCATGATGCCTTATAGGCACACGTAAGCACGTAATCTTCCGTACAGCTACGTGGGTTTGCACATCTTTTATACAACGCAAAACCAATATACAGACATGCCCATGATTTTAGATCCAGTATGGATTTTAATGATACAACAGTATGTTGCACTATCGTGCTGTTTGTGAACATAACTCGGCTATGGACACACTAGTGTGACTTATGAAACATTTACTAGCGATGAACCCATGCCAGTGAGTAGTGTTTAGTTTTGTTTTGCTATGGCTGATAATGTAACGATTGCCATGTTCGACAAGAATGAATGTCTATATATTACAGATAATCTAAATGAAATTTGATGGTCCAAGATCTTTTGGCGTTATTGTTTAGATCATTAGTATTGTTTGATATGATCGCTGGTACGATCCATGATTTTAGAAATGTGTATACAGTTTTTATGAACAGCTTTATCTGACGTACTTTTTAAATTGTGTTCTCTGTTTTTTGTTTTTTGTTTTTTGTTTCTATGACTACTAATAGTTTAGTTGGTTAGCTGCAATATGCATATCTAATGAGCCCGCCAAAAAGCTGTATATATGCATCTGATATTTTACTCTGAATTAATATCTGATGAAGCATAGCTTGGCTATGCGAAAGCGCTCATTTTCTGTTTTTGAATAAACGTTTTTGCTATCATCTTAAACGACTGCCATTCGACTTCATTTGAGACCAGCTGCATTTTGTGTTTTGGTGATACCTTCGTGGTGATTGCTCTTACATTTCTACAATTACTATTCCTTATCCTCTCGTTTTTCTCCCATCATGTCTTTGTTTTACCACTGTAATGTCAACACCTCCTTAGTCTGTAATTCTGCTACTTATCTTTCTCTGCTGGTTTTGTTTGATTTGCTTCATACTGTTTATGTCCTTTTCCTGTACAACTGACTCCTTTGTAACTGTTTGCTTCAAACTACTCATGCAACCATAATTATAATACCCAACCTTGTTTATGCTGATATGGCAAACTGAATGTATTTAAAAATGTTTTACCCTCTGTCTATATTACCAGCTAATGTATGCTAAAAAAATATTTGTTTTTGCATTGTATATTTATATGGAGCATTTCTCTTTGGGCCTCCACAGAAAATGGGAATTGTTACCCAGTCAGACTTTCCTGGTAAGCAAAGGCAATAAATAAAAAATAAAAATAAAGACTTCTCATTTAATCAACATTTGTAATTTATAAGAGCACAAGGTCTGACAGAAATTAAAGGTGATTATGATACTGAGATGAAAAAAAAGATAAAGACTCTGAACCTGCTGAAATGACAAGAATTTGTGCTGTAAAAAATAATGTAAGAAGGAAGCATTTTTTATCCTTTCCTTCCTGCAGCTGACCATCAGTGGCCACCAGCTCCTCTATTCATTAACTAGGTCTGCTGAACATGCTTTAGCCTACTCTGGATTTATCTCAACCCTCAGATCTGGACCACTGAGAGACTGGAAGAGAATGTTAATTTGTTTTGTTTTAAAAGACCTTTGTCAAATTACCACTCACGCACTTTAATAGAAAATAAAATAAACTATATTAACATTTCTGATATTCATGCATTATATATTGCATATATGCTTTCATCTTTTTAAGTAATTATTTACCACAACATTACATAGAATTCCTACATTCCCTTAAACCTCGCTCCTCCTCCTGATCATTATTCTGTGTGCATTGCTCCCACAAATTCCGTTTATCTCTATGGAATTTGTTCCTTCCTTGTTCTAAAGACCCCACCTTTAGTTCTTCCATCTCATTTACAATACATAGTACTTCAACTACATTTCAGTTGGAGCTTTTCTCCATGGGCCTCCGCTGAAAATGGGCTCATACCCAGTCGGACTTTCCCGGTAAACAAATGTCAAATAAAAATTACAATTTTTTTTTATTTTCTAGTAAATGCTTGTTTGGCGGCTGATATTCTTAAACTTAGTAAGGCCTTTCTACATATAGGAAATTCAGATCCTGTTCCCCTGCTCAAAAGAATTTTTATTTATTTATGTAAAATTTGTTTACTGGGAAACTCCATCCTGAACAGAGCCCATTTTCAGCAGAGGCCCAGGGAGACGCATGTCTATTGTAGCTATTTGCTCCCCCCCCCAACATTTCTGACAGAGAACATTGTGTAGCGAGTTTTTAAAATCTGCCAACTTATTACACTCCCAAAAACATGTTCGCAATTACCTCTTGCTTTTCCATCAGATCTCTAGCCTTTGCTGTCTAACTGAGGAAAACTTATCTGAAGTCTGCTTTGGGTATAAAAATACTATGCAAATAGTTCCAAGCAAAAATTCCAAACTTTCTAAGCGGTGTTACATACATGGGAGGTATAAAGAAATCCTCCCATTTTCCCTTTGTAAATTGCCTTTAAAGTCTCTGCACAATCTTTTCTAACCTCTGCTTATTAATACTTACAGTTATCATGCAGTATTTTATATTACCTATCAATTATCCATTTGTAACAGCAGCTTCAGTTCTAGACTTGACTTAAAACTCTGCCAGAGCTGGTCTAGCACGTAGTACTCTTCTCCCTTTCTCTTGGCCTACACTCTGAGTAAAAATAGATACAGGCACAAAGTACGATATTGTGTCAAAGATACTTTTAACAAGTGTTGCTACAAAATACTCAGGAAAAACAGTATATACATTTTTCTTTTATGCTGGCCACCAGGTATCATCATATGAATAATTAACTGCTAATATATGAGTATAAGAATATGAAATGTAGTATTTTTATCAAATACAGCCATTTACAGAGATAAATTATCCTGATCTTGTAGGTTTTTGGCTCATGACAAGTTAATGAATGTTAAAATGAATTTGCAATGTGAAAGCAAAGAATGATTATGTATAAAATCAGTCACAGAGACGTATCAGATAATCTGCAGAGCCACAACAGTAATGTTCTATATAAACGTTCGGAGTTGTACAGAGGAGTAACAACTTTGCTAGGAGAATATCACATACAAATAATTCCTGATGCAGTGCTAATGCCACATGCTACTAGAAAAGAGCCTAAGTCTATTAGAAGTTAATAAGAACAGAAACTGAAGAAGCTTTGGTGTCCATAAAAAGCAATTGGAGCCAAGAGAATGGCTGAATAGTAGAACTGTTGCAGAAAAAGCTAAGAATTGCACTTGTACTGATTAGTTTCATAGGTTCATAGGTTCATAGGTAGGTACTAAGCTATCGGCCCAAGGGCCTACGTAAGCCTAGCCAACAAGGTTCTCTGGCTTACGCCACCCAAGAAAGTTATTTTCCTGTGCCCCTGTTGAGCAGAGGCACAGAAGTGATTCCAGGGGTGTATTTCCTATTTCCCATCCACTCATCAAGATTTTTGTTGAAGAGTGCTAATGAAGAACTTTGCTTGACATAGATGGGTAGCCTGTTCCAGAGTATGGGAAGTCTCTGCAACAGGAATCTATCCCTCCAGCATGTCCTGTTTATTGTGGTGACAAGTTTTATGTCCCTAGAGCGTGTAGCTCGGAGGGATTGGGATTTCTTTATGTGTAGCATGTCCAGCAGCTCTGGGTTTGACATAGCTTTATATGTTAGGCAGAGATCACCTCGGAGTAGGCGATATGCTACGGAGTAAAGCTGGAGTGTTTTGAGGCAGTCAGTGTAGGGCATTTGTTTGAGGCCAGTAATCCTCTTTGTGAGGTACTTCTGTGGCCTTTCCAGCAGCTGCAGATGTCTTGTGAGGTACATTCCAAAAGGGGCGTTGTACTCCATAATAGGTCTAATGAGTGTCGAGTAGAGGGGAGCAATGTCCTATTTTTTCCTGGATGAGAACCCTTTTATGATGAGGTGTGCCACGTAGAAGGACTTCCTGACTACTGTGGAGATGTGACTATCAAAGGAGAGACTACTGTCCACCTGGGTCCCAAGATCTCTTATGACACATTCGGTGTTAAGTAGATTGCTGCCTATGTGGTAGTTCATGGGTACAGAGTTTTTACCAAAGGGGATGACGCTGCACTTTTTGGCATTGAGCTTGAGGCCATAGCTCTGACATCAGGCATCTGTCTCAGTGAGGCCCTTCTGTAGGATGTCCACATCATTTGGGGACTTGACTATGGCTCCTAGTTTGCAGTCATCTGTGAACTTCATTAGCCAGAGACCTTCTGTGTTAGCCTGTACTTCAGAGAAGTAGATACCAAACAGGAGAGGTCCCAGGACGGAACCCTGTGGTACTCCACTTGTCACGGCTTTGAGGTCAGATTTGGAGTCTGCAACTTTTACAGTGCGGGATCTGTCAGTGAGCCAGCTGGCAACCCATCTTGTGACGTAGGGATTTATACCTAGTTTAGTGAGTTTAGCTATAATTCCAGAATGGGGGATGGTGTTGAAAGCTTGGCGAGGTCAAGATAGGCTGTGTGAATGACCTTACCCTCATCTACAGCTTTGGTGACTGCCTCAAAGAAGTCGATCAGGTTCAGGAGGCATGATCTGCCTTTCACAAACCCTTACTGGGTGGGATCCAGAGTTTGGAGGTTACCAATGTCTTTGTGTATGAGTTCCATGATGATACATTCCATGGTCTTGCAGACCAGGCTCGTCAGGCTAACAGGTCGATAGTTCCCAGGATCAGTGATAGTTCCCCCTTTGTGGAGTGGGATAACTGTTGCTTTATGCCATTCAGTGGGCACAAAGCCTGATGCAAGGCTATTATTGAACAAGGTGCTTAAGTGGGGAGCCAGTTCGTTCTGAAGTTCATGTAAAACGCAGCCTGGGATGTTGTCCGGTCCCATGGATGCTGTATTTTTGGCTTTAGAGAGTGCAGCTTTTACCTGCGTAATTGTGATTACAGGGACTCTGCATTCTTCCTGTATAGATATGGGCCCTTTAGGGGGTGACAGGGGGGTAAAGTTAGCACTGAACCTATCTGCCAGGATGTTGGCAATATCAGTTGGTTCTGTAATTTTTGTGCCTTTGTGCTGTAACTCAGAGCAGATCTGAGTGTTGCCATCGAGATTCTTGACATAGCTATAGAATGCTTTGTGGTTGTCCTTGGAATTAGTGGCAATTTTTTTCATAGCTAGCTTTGGAGAATCTTATAAGGGATCTCAGCTTCTTACTGAGGCTGACCAGGGAGCTCCTCCACTCATGGGATTTTACTCTCTTTTGCAACAGTTTCTTCCTTCTGTTGTACACTTTGGTTATGGCAGGGGACCACCAGATTAGCTTCCTTTTTTTTTGGAGGATAGCGTCTTGGTTCTGTTTGGGATAGCACGATCCATGCACTCGTGTAAGTGCTTATAGAGTGCATTTGTGTAGGATTCAGCAGTTGTAACTGTATTGTCAATCTGCATGGGTGTCATGAAGTTCACCACTTCTGTCTTAAGAAGCATGAAGTTGGCTTTGGAGAAATATTTTACTGTGGTTTCCTTAATGGAGGGTGAGGGCGGGATGTGGATATCAAGGTTGATTAGCTTATGTTCGGATCGGGCCAACGAGGAGTTGACTTCAGGTGTGGAACACCGGTCACTCATGTTGGTAATGACTAGGTCTAGGATATTGTTGCCCATGGTGGGGGTGTGGATAAGTTGATCTAGGGCACTGGAGTTTATGAATTCCAGAAAGCGTTGAGCTAAGGAGTTAGTACATGAGTAGTTTTCCCAGTTAATGGTGGGGTAGTTGAAGTCGCCCATTATTAGGGTGTTTGGTTGAACCAACGTTGATCTTCAAAATCTAGCTTGAGTTCTAATAGTGTAGCATTACTTACTTCTTACATTTAGGAAATCGCCTCAAAATGCAATATAATATTTTTCAAGGTATTATATGCTTATCAGGGTTTCTAGCAAATAAGCCTAAATGAACATTTTAATCAATCATTATTTTAGTACAGATGATTCTTCATCAGCAAAATAGGTGCTCCAAAGAGCTGTTGCTGAAGTAAGTGAAAGCTTGAAAGGTGTTGTAAATACAATTGCTAATTTATTAGTGTGAGATCTGACATAGAAACAGCATGACAAGACTCTGATACAACTTGCAAATTGATTGAAACCATAAGCTACGGGTAAAACATCAAATGTGAAGGCAAATCTAAAATATTTGAGTAATATTTTAATGTCAGAGGGTTTGAAACTTGATCTAGAAAAAAAGCATAAAAAACTGTGCAGATACCAAGGCATTGCAGAGATTTCTAGATGTGATGCAGTACCTTGCAAAGTTTCTGCTTAATATGTCAGAGATAACTATGCATCTTTAAAAGATATTAGAGGAAGATTTTGCCTGAAACTACATGCATGGATAGAAGGGGTTGGAAATTCTTAAGAAACTAATTACATTTTCTCCTAAATTAAAATACTGAGGTAATGCAGAGGGGGGCTCAAGTGAAGTCTGGTATCCCACATGTGACCCAGATGGTGACAGGACTAAAAAGAAACAGAGTGTGAAGGATTAGTCCAGTTAAAATCACTTAGGCTAGCAGATATAGGAAACTCTCTCTCAGTGATACCCTCCTTGTTTGGAGGAATAAAGACACATTGTTGAAGTTTCTAGTAGTTTATTCAGTTAAGCACATAGATGGATGAGTGTTCTTATTCCAAAACATTACATTCAACAGGTCAGTTATTTAAAGGCAGTTATGGACAATGGTGAGAGAGTCCATGGGAGCTGATTGGTGGAAAATCTGGGAGATGGAAAAGCAAGGAGCCAATCCCAAAGCTTAGAGATTAGCCCCTTAATGGAAAATTCCTGAAAGCCCCATAAGGGTTTACCAGCTCAGCAGCCTGTGGAAACTCATGGTTAGTTAAAAGGTTTTATTTTTATTTTTAACTTCTAACAAACAAAACATGAGAACACACTATGAGCTACAACTATAGAACTATATTTAAGAAAACACTTTTGCATGAGCTTCATCAGGTCCATCTAACAGAGTGGTTTACACTTTGATCATTGAGAATGCTTGTCTGGAGCTAAGTATGAAAGCATTATTACGGAACTTTTTCTAGTTTATCACATGTAATATGAGAGGTTGAGCCCACTTTTACAGGGTTCATTATCTCCTGACATATAATATGAAAGACTAATATTCTCTTGTATAACAAAAAAGGTTTGCAGTGCCTGCTTACAAGAGGCTTATATACATGATTAAGGTGACCAGTCCGCATTCTAGCTCCTCTTGCTGAAGACAGGCCAGTTTATATGCAGGGGAGTTAGTCACTTAAAACTACACTAGGTGATTCACATTTTTGAACAGTACATGCATCCAGAGAAGTAGCATACATTAGAAAACAAGTCACAGTGCTCATTTTTTACAGAGCTCATGGATGTGTACAAGTAGCAGTATAATGTAAAACATAAGTAACATTTTATGGTATTCCAGCTGGGGTCTTCACTGTCATGCTTCTTCCTGAGTCTAGAAGTTACTGAGGCTTCTTCTGTTCAGATTCTTCTTCTCTCCAGGGTCCAGATGGTGAGGTCAGGACTCTTTTGTCGAGATTCCTCTCCTCTTCAGGTTCCAGGTAGTAAAGTTAGTGCAAAAGAGGGCCATGTTCCTGTCTAGATAAAGGGCTGGAAACTGGGAGGGATCAGGTGAAAGGGCAGTTAACCAATCTCCTGACAGAGGGGTGATGCCATGGGGCCCATCATGGTGGGATTAGATGATGTAAGAGGCTGTTGTAATCAGTATTGAATTGGGCTGTCAATCAATCTGGGAGGCTAGAGTTTGGACACTTTTTCTCACTCTTAGCACTAAAAGGAAAGTCTAAATCCCAAATCAGTAGTGAAAACAAAAAACACATTTCAAATAACTGAAAGTTGCTGTTTACGTTTATATACATCATGAGGTAAAAAACACTTTCAAACTCATACCAGTTACTCTTTAGATGTGCACACATGTAGAGATCACACACACACACACACACACACACACACACACACACACACACACACACACACACACACACACACACACACACACACAAAATAATAATTGTAGCTACTCATAAGACTATGAGATGCTGTGATACAAAAGGCATAAAGAGGGGTCCCCAAAATTATACTATTCTGCCCTGCTCATCAGTTGTGGCCTAGACTCGTAGGAATATAGGGATAATACTAAGCAAGTAATACCACGGATTGTATGATGACATATATACCTTAAAGTAGACAAGCTTTAAAAAAGTTAAAAAAAAAGAAAAGAAAGAATAACCACTCTTGTCAAGCACTTAATACTTACCTTCCAAATCAAGCAGGGCCGTACATGATAAGTCTGGTGTAAATTTATGTCTACCTACCTAGTCATCAAGACTATTGTTAGAAGTAGCCAAAGGAGTCCTTTGTTTGACTTGTAGTGGCAACGTATTCCATAGGCTGGTAATATGCTGTGTTAGTAACCTATCCCTCCAACTAGTCTGGTTTATACTTTAGTGTAGGTTTAATTCTTTGGTGTGGGTGTTTTTAGAGGCTCTGATTTTGCAAAGAAATAAGAGGACAAATATGATTGGGTTTTTCATAGAGCAAAAATCTAGACACAGATCACGTCACAGCAGCAGCAGCCATCAGGCTACTGAGTATATGGAGAGTCATGTTACCCTTTCAGGATAACTGAAGGAACTGACCTTTAATTTTCTTGGTAAGAAGTCTTTGGGGCCTTTAAAGATGAGTGACTTACTTGGCTTTGTACATACCAAAGGGGCACTGTTTTCAATGATGGACCTGGTAAGGAAAGAATAAAGGGGTAGGATAACTTATCTGGCTCTTGAATATATTCCCTTGGCAATTGACTGGGCCAGATAGAATAATTCCCTGACAATAGTGGAAACATGATGGTCTAATGAGACAGAGAGAGAGAGAGAGAGAGAGAGAGAGTTGTCCACATAACTACCCAATTCTCTTATGACCATCTCTGTCTGATAAGAACCATTTATAACATGGGAGGTAGGAGCAGCTTTTTGTTTTTCACTGAATACTACTATGCTGCACTCTTGTTGCATTTAACTTCAGACTGTTTTCAGTACACTGGGCATTTGCATATCCCAACCCTCACTGAAGATGTTTAGTATCAGTGCATGAACAGATAACACTACCCAGCTTGTAGTCATCAGTAAACTTGGTGACCCTCACTTCCAGGATATTCTCTTTGAAGTCTTCAAAATAAATGCCAAACTTGACAGACAAATGCACATACTTTCCTTAGTGAACACTGCACTGTGCATTCAGTGCATACTGCAATATTTAAACATGACTGGGGGTATTACCACCTTTACAACAAGTATGTGAGGATGTCGAGAGGAAGGTGATTTCAGCTCAGCCAATGGGGCAAAACATGCTCATCTCTGGAAATCTGGCCAGATTTTAGACCTCGGACTATAGCAGAGTTCCCCAAAAGTTATAACTGTAACAGTGATCCACATGTGGAACATCTGTTAGTAGAACAGGAACCAGATCTGGGTGGGGGGGGGGGGTCATGGTTGCAACTGGACCTTACCAAGAGTAGGACCTATAGGACTAAGCAGAATTATTTCAGTCGTTGAGTGTTGCGTTACATACAGACTGTTAAGAGCTGAGTGATTAATGGACCATTTCATTCCAATTTTTTTACTTGAAAAATAAGTTATCAGCCTTGGGTGAAGGACTTCATGCCTGCATCCACTTACTTAATATAACATCCTGCAAAATCACATAACTTTTGCAAAAGTTAGCAGTTGTCAATACGATGGTTCATCAGTTGACCAGGACTTGAATGACTGTACAAATTTCATCTCTAAAGTTTCATGCTCTCGACCTGTTAAGTTCCTTTACTAAAAACAAAACTGAACTAAGCAAAATGGAAGCCTGCTATAACAGAATTGCCTGCTTTGATGCAAATTGCTCATATAGAACTTATCACTGTACTGCTTTGAGACATCTCCACTGGCTTGAACTGCTCAACCTCCTAACGTACAATCAGCTCGATCTATTACCTCTCCAATAAGTGTCCTGCCCTCAAATACCTAGTACAACATCACTCAGCGAAAAGGTCTCTTAGATCATCAAGCAAACTACTACTAGAAGTCACCAACAGCTACAATAGCTTTGGAGATGCACTATATAGTAGTTCGGTGGCTAAAAAATGGAACTCTGTCCCCACTAGCATTCAAAACACATAATCCAAAGCCTCCTTTAAAGACCTCATCAGGCAACATCTCAAGCAAAGTTGGCAGTGCCATGATTGCTCCCCAGGCTAGTGAAAGCGGATAACATATGCATACTAAATCTAGAGCAATTGATAATAGTTTTTCAATCGTACTCACAAACACTGGCTAATCTACAATGTATGTACTGTACCTGTGTACTATGTATGTATTCTACCTATGTTCCAAATTTCAGCTGTACACCACAAATCTATTAATTACCTTTATTTTTAAATTAATATTTTTTTGTTTGTTCTCTCCACTGTAAATGTTGATATGCTGCATACCACTGTAAAAACATGTCTTTTGTAATTTGTGTGTATACTGATCATGTCTAAATAACTAAATGCATCTGTAATTTTTCTGTGTGGAGCTTTTCTCCCCGGGCCTCTGCTGAAAAAGGGCCTTTTCGGCTCAGTCAGACACCCCCAGTTAACAAATGTAAAATAAATAATAAATAAATAAATACTATCTTCCTTGGTCTGTCCATCGTATAGATCTTAGGTTGCCCCTTAGGGGATTCCTTAAGCTTCCATATCTATTCAGAACACATGAGAGCTTTACCTGCTGTGAGGAAGGACAGACATCCCTTGTCCTAACACTACTACCTTCAAGTGTCCCACAAACACCATGCTATTCCTCGCATTCCACAAAAAGGGGCTGTTTATTAAACATTTTACAATATTAACAACTGGGTACACTGTATTCCTTACCATCAAAAACACACTAAATGGTAATCCTGGAAGTAATTTGTTTCTCTTATAAGCACACTTGTTGGTGACTTTTTTATTGGACACAAAAGAGAGAAAAAAAAAGGAAAATCAAATCCCTGCGGGGAAAAAAACAAAGCAGCTAGAAAACTATTTATCCAAAAGCAAACATGAAAAAGGGCACTTATTGTGCCTGACTCTTTGGAAGTGACTAATTAACTTAAACAAGGCAATTAACTATTCGCTCTGGTAGAGGCTACTCCCTTCTTTGCAGCTGCTTCCATCTAAAATCTTCAATATAGGAGGAAACCATACTCCTGCTCCAGAGATATCAGACTCTTCCTGAAGTCTGGCACCCACCTACAGGTAATTCCCACTCTTTTATGAATGAGCCATGACACTCTTATGATGTGGCATAATATATGCCATTTTTACAAGGGCATCTCACAGATAAAGAAATGACTGCCGTTGAATCCTTGGGGGTCTGCTGTCTGAATCCTTCGGGTCTGCTGTTATTGACAAGGCATGTATACTCACTATGTGTCTGGCTATATTAGTGAACTAAAAAGGCCGTCTCACAGAATTTGCAATTCAAGCGGTTGCAAACCACAATTGTTTGTGTCTTTCGGCTTTTCCCGGTTAGGGGTCGCCGCAGCAGAACTCCGGTCCGCTAATGATTGGCAGTTGATTTTTATGTACCGGCTTGCCAGGCCTGATGCACAGCCTTCAACGAAGGTACACCCATTCACGCATGTCTCCATGCAGAAGACGCTCTAGCTGAGAATCGAACCGGACAGTGTCTTACTGTGAGGCGACAACACTACCGCAGCACCACCACCGTGGTTGCAAACCACAATACAGTCCTCAAAAGGCGTGTTGTACTGTTTTTATTTTGGTAAACCAAGCTGTTACTTAGTACATATAGAGACAGTAACAAATGCAGCAAAAAAAATGGTCATACAAAATCTCAGACTGAAACAGAAGTACTTCTCATTGAAATGTTACGACATGAAATGTCAAGTCTACTATGAAAAAAAAGACTGGAAAATTTAGGAGAAGAGTGAGTATGAACACCACTATTCATCTTCTTTAAACTTTTTTTGAAACAGAAAGGGTCATCTCCCACGTAGCAGAAATCATTTAACTGCAATATCATCTACAGGCAAACACCAAGACTGGTATAATACTTGGTATGCTGAACTAGAGAAAACTGCTGGTTCACTATGATCAAATAACTTGTGAGTTTTAAGAATCTCTGCATCAAACCAGTAGCTCATGGACAAGACCACCTAGAATTTTGAAGAAGATGTGCTTGAATAGAACATAATATGTTTAATGCAAACAAAAGGGACTAAAAAATAGAAAAAAAACAAGTCTGAAAAAGTTAAATATGTGTGGCAAAATGTTTCCATGAAGTGGAGATGCACCCTGAAAAACACACTTTCAAACATTGTTCCCAAAGCCAATCTAATGGCTAGAGGTTTCAAAGAATTGAACATTTTGGAGTTTGATAAAGACACCCTCACATAACCTTCAGTCATTAAAATGATAGGGTAACAATCTTTTGATATTAAGTAAGCATTTCATGTAAGAACTAAAGTATTTCATCATGTTTACATTTGGTCTTGCCATAAGGCAAAATGTGAGGGGGAAACATTGTGGAAACTAAAAATGTGCTTTTGGACTACATTACTGGTAGATCAAAGATACCATGTTTAACATCAGTGTAACAGCATTGGTGGTGGACCTTGCTATTTTCTTAAAAAATGCTGGATGACAGAAGCATGACACATTTTACTTAACAGTCATGGAGTTTATACATATAGGTTCACCGGTTCATAGGAAGGTACTAGGCTATCAGCCCAAGGGCCTAAGTAAGTATAGCCAACAAATTTCCCTGGCTTATGTCACCCAAGAAAGTTAATTTTCTGTGCCCCTGTCGAGCAGAGCCACAGAAGTGATCCCTGGTGTGTATTTCCTATTTCTCATCCACTTATCAAAATTTTTCTTGAAGAGTCCTAATGAGGAACTTTGCTTGACATAGAAGGGTAACTTGTTCCAGAGTATAGGAAGTCTCTGGGACAGGAATCTATCCCTCCAACATGTCCTGTTTATTGTGGTGACAAGGTTTAGGTCCCTAGAGCATGTAGCTCGGAGGGATTGGGATTTCTTAAGGTGTAGCATGTCCAACAGCTCTGGGTTTAACATAGTTTTATATGTTAGGCAGAGATCACCTCGGAGTAGGCGATATGCTACAGAGTAAAGCTGGAGTTTTTTGAGATGGTCAGTGTAGGGCATCTGTTTGAGGCCAGTAATCCTCTTTGTGAGGTACTTCTGTGGCCTTTCCAGCTGCTGCAGATGTTTTGTGAGGTACATTCCAAAAGGGGCATTGTACTCTATAATGGATCTAATGAGTGCTGAATAGAGGGGAACAATGACCTCTTTTTTCCTGGATGAGAACACTTTTGTGAGGAGGTGTGCCACATAGAAGGATTTCCTGACTACTGTGGAGATGTGATTATCAAAGGAGAGACTACTGTCCACCTGGGTCCCAAGGTCTCGGCATTAAGTAGACTGCCATTTATGTGGTAGTTCATGGGTACAGAGTTTTTACCAAAGGGGATGACAATGCACTTTTTGGCATTGAGCTTGAGGCCATGCCTCTGACACCAGGCATCTGTCTCAGTGAGGCCCTTCTGTAGGATGCCCACATCATTTGGGGACTCGACTATGGCTCCTAGTTTGCAGTCATCTGCAAACTACATTAGTCAGAGACCTTCTGTGTTAGCCTACACTTTAGAGGAAGTAGACACCAAACAGGAAACGTCCCAGGACTGAACCCTGTGGTACTCCACTTGTTACTGGTCTGAAGTCAGATTTGGAGTCTGCAAGTTTTACAGTGTGGGTTCTGTCAGTGAGCCAGTTGGCAACCCATCTTGTGACTTAGGGATTTATACCTAGTTTAGTGAGTTTAGCTATAATTCCAGAATGAGGGATGGTGATGAAAGCCTTGGCGTGGTGAAGATAGGCTGTGTGAACCACCTTACCCTCGTCTACGGCTTTGGTGACTGCCTCAAAGAATTCAATCAGGTTCAGAAGGCATGATCTGCCTTTCACAAACCCGAACTGGGTGGGGTCCAGAGTTTGGAGCTTACCAATGTCTTTGTTTATGAGTTCCATGATGATACGTTCCATGGCCTTGCAGACCAGGCTCATCAGGCTAATAGAGTGATATTTCCTGGGATCAGTGGTGGCTCCCCTTTGTGAAGTGGGATAACTGTTGCTGTGTGCCATTCAGTGGGAACAAAGCCTGACGTGAGACTATGATTGAACATGGTGCTTAGGTGGGGAGCCAGTTCATTCTGAAGTTCGTGTAAAATGCAACCTGGGATGTTGTCTGGTCCCATGGATGCTGTGTTTTTGGCTTTAGAAAGTGCAGCTTTTACCTGCATAGATGTGATTACAGGGACTCTGCATTCTTCCTGTATAGATATGGGCCCTTTAGGGGGTGAGAGGGGGGTAAAGTTAGCACTGAACCTATTTGCCAGGATGTTGGCAATATCAGTTGGTTCTGTAATTTTCGTGCTGTTGTGCTGTTGTGCTGTAACTCAGAACAGATCTGGGTGTTGCCATTGAGATTCTTGACAGCTATAGAATGCTTTGTGGTTGCCCTTAGAATCAGTGGTGATTTTGTTTTTGTAGCTAGCTTTGGAGGATCTTATAAGGGATCTCAGCTTCTTACTGAGGCTGACCAGGCAGCTCTTCCACCCATAGGATTTTACTCTCTTTTGCTTCAGTTTCTTCCTTCTGTTGTAGAGTTTGTTTATAGTAGGGGACCGCCAGATTGGCTTCCTTTTTTTGGAGGATAGCATCTTGGTTCTGTTTGGGATAGCACGATCCATGCGCTCGAGTAAGTGCTTATAGAGTGCATTTGTGTAAGATTCAGCAGTCGTAACTGTATTGTCCATCTGCATGGGTGTTATGAAGTTCACCACTTCTGTCTTAAGAAGCATGAAGTTGGATTTGGAGAAATTTTTTACTGTGGTTTCCTTAATGTGGGGTGGGGGCAGGATGTGGATATTTAGGGTGACTAGCTTATGGTCGGATCTGACCAATGAGGAGTTGATTTCAGGTGTGGAACACCGGTCACTCATGTTGGTAATGACTAGGTCTAGGATATTGTTGCCCCTGGTGGGGGTGTGGATAAGTTGGTCCAGGGCATTGGAATTTATGAATTCCAGAAAGCGTTGAGTGAAGGAGTTGGTACATGAGTAGTTTTCCCAGTTAATGGTGGGTAGTTGAAATCGTCCATTATTAGGGTGTTTGGTTGAACCCTAATATTTTCCAGTGTATCAAGAAAAGAGGAGTGGGAATCCTGGGGCATGGTGGGGAATCTGTAGCAAGCTACGATTTGGATTGCAGTTTTGCCCAGAGTTATTTGCACTTGGATAACCTCGGATGCATTATGCTGCACAACTAGCCTGGAGGTGTAGATATCCTTAATGAATATGGACACATCTCTGCCTTTGGTGTTCTGGTTCAGGTCAGATGGCCGAAAAGTGTGGTATGAGTTATAGCCTGGTAATGTAGGGATGCTCTCAAGAGCCTTGAACCAGGTCTCAGTCACTGCACAGATATCAATGTTCTCCATTTTAAGGAGTGCCTCGAGTGAGTGCATTTTGAGATTTAGACTTCTTGCATTGTGTAGTATTACCCTCAGTTTTTGCTTGCCTTTTCCTGTTATGGTGGTGAATTTGTCATTTGAACCTTGAATAAAAATGGCACTATAGGGGTGGCAAGAGCCTTAGCCAGTATCCAGAATCCCAGGGGCAACAGTTGCAGGCCATCTCTGGCAAAGCATCGTGGTCTGTCAACCATGTTGTCTCAATCAGGGAGATACTGGATCCCCTTAGAATGACAACAGAAGCTTAGCTAATTGTTGAAGTCAATCATTTTGTCCTTGTACTGCAGTATCATTCTGGGCAATGGCAGGATGCTACTCATGGTTAGGGTCATACCTGCCTGGGCTACAAGATCGGAGAACTCTTCCATGTCTCTATATGTAAAAAAACTATATGAAAAACCTTACCTTTGCCCTCAGAGATCCCACTACGGCTGTCCAGCTTTAACCTCCCCCCAGCACACATTTTGCAAAGAGATTGCTTAACTACAAGTAACAATAATGTATCAATCATGTCACTGTACAGAATACATATGAAGCAAGCAAACTGGTGCAGAAGCTGAAATCACAACAATTGACTCAAACGTGATCACCTGCAGAACATGTCACTTGAGTTGCACTTGGTTATACATCCCATGGACTTGAGGAATGCAAAGTAGAATTTCAATGTGTCAACAGAAGAACAAAGAAACTTGCCACTTACCTACAACCGAAAAGAATCTGCAAATTATGGGTATTGTATTAACAAAAGGAACACTTGGCAGATGAGTAGATAATGCAAATGTTTCTAGCAACCCTGTTTTCAGAGCTCTCTTAAGGTGATATATGGGAGTGCGTACCTTCCATCTCATGTGCCCCTAAAATGTTTCTTTGGGAGAAAACTGCACCTAGACATGAGCAACATAGAAGAGTTAATGCAGTTGTTGAAGACTCACCAACATCATGCAGGTCAACAGTAAAAAATCAGTTAAAAGGGTATCTGCCTTTCCATTCAACTGAAAACACTGAAATGGAGAAAATGGCATATAATTTAAAATGGGGAGATGGAATTTTTTTCATTCATTCTCCAATACCCACTTAACCTTATTCATGGCTGTGGGGAGCCTGTCTCATCAAGAATTGGGCCAATGACACAGGGTCAGTTCTGGATGATACAATGGTCAACTACATCATGCACATACACATACCTACTGGAAATTTACAGGATCACTGACTCGCTTAACTCATTGGAATGAGGAAGGAAAACAAAGCACCTGACAAAAACACCTGCAGACACAATGAGGACAAGCGGCCTCCACAGCCTGGGCACCTCTGCAGGGAACCAGACAAGAGAATCTCCAATGCACACTTGCAAGCAGGAACACAAACTGGAATACCACTGATAGGATACAAAAGCTGATTTTATTGATGTGTTCTGGTACCTCAGCTTCTTGCCTTCTGTTGGAACATTTTAACATTACAAATGTGTCCCTATATATACACCTCTCATTTTCAATTAATCAATTAATTTCCTAAACAATTTAATAATTAAATAATTATCATGCTACTAAGCCAGAATTTAAAGTGAAATGTGCTTCACTGAACAACAAACAGACTAGTAGAAGTGTGATACTGTTTAAAGTCTTACACTTTTAAATACATACTGCACTACCATTTCTACATTCAATAACAACTGGATGTTCAAAACAAATGTACATACATAAATAACACTGCATTTTTTTAAAACCGTTTAAATACATCTATTTTTTAAATGCATCTGTTTTTAAATGTTTCCTTTACTTTCTTCATGTTTTTTAATGACAGTGTTAAAAGAAATACAAATGCAAGACACGTTTTCATAGGCTCATAGTTTCATAGGTTGGTACTAGGCTATTAGCCCTAGGGCCTATACATACTTAGCCATAACAATTCCCTGGCTATTTCTTCCCACACTATTTACTTCCCTGGACCCCTGTCTAGCAGGGCAACTGACGTGATCCCCGGGATAAATTTCCTTTCTCCCATCCAATCATCAAGGTTCCTTTTGAAGAGGACCTAAGAGGCGCTCTGCTTGACATGTATGGGCAGTCTATTCCAGAGTCTGGGGAGTCTCTGGGTCAGGAACCTATCCCTCCAGCATGTTTTGTTTATTGTGATGACAACGTTTAGATCCCTGGAGTGTGTGGTTCTGAGGGATTGGTATTTCTTTAAGTGTAGCGTGTCCAACAGCTCTGGGTTTGGCATGGCCTTGTATGTTAAGCAGAGATCGCCTCGGAGTAGACGATATGTGACAGAGTATAGCTGGAGTTTTTTAAGGTGGTCAGCATAGGGCATCTGCTTTAGGCCTGTGATTCTTTTAGTGAGGTATTTCTGCGTCCTTTCCAGTTGTTGCAGATGTCTACTAAATGGGGCGTTGTATTCTATAATGGGTCTAATGAGGGATGAATACAGTGGGACAATGACCTCCTTTTTTTCTGGATGAAAAGCCCTTAGTAATGAGGTGTGCCACATAGAAGGATTTCCTGACTATTGTGGCAATGTGGTTATTGAAGGTGAGACCACTGTCCACCTGTGTCCCTAAGTCTCTTATCACACTTTCGTTGTTTAGTGTACTGCCACCTATGTGGTAATTCATGGGTACATGTTTTTTCCCAAAGGCAATAACTATACATTTCTTGGCATCGAGCTTGAGCCCATGGCTCTGGCACCAAGCATCTGTTTCTGTAAGGCCTTTTTGTAGAGTATCGACATCATTTGGGGATTCAATAATGGCTCCCAGTTTGCAGTCATCTGCAAACTTTGTTAGCCAGAGTCCCTTAGTGTTGACCTGTACTTCAGAAAAGTAGATGCCAAACAAGAGAGGTTCCAGGACTGAACCCTGAGGTACTCCACTTGTCACTTGTCTGGAGCTGGATTTGGAGTCAGCTACATTTACAGTGTGGGTTCTGTCAGTAAGCGAGTTGGCAACCCATCGAGTGACATAGGGATTAATGCCCAGCTTAGTAAGTTTATCTATGATTCCAGAGTGGGGGATGGTGTCAAAGGACTTAACAAGGTCCAGATAGGCTGTGTGGACTGTCTTACCCTTGTTCACGGCTCTGGAGACTGATTCGAAGAAGTCAATCAGGTTCAGGAGACAAGATCAGCCCTTCACAAACCCAAACTGGGTGGGGTCCAGTGTTTTAAGGTTGCCAATGTCTTTGTTTACAAGTTCCATGATAATACATTCCATGGCCTTGCAGATCAGGCTCATCAGACTGATGGGGCAGTAGTTCCTGTGATCCAAGGTGGATCCCCCCTTGTGGAGTGGGATAACTGTAGCTGTGCGCCACTCAGTGGGCATGAAGCCTGAGGTGAGGGTATGATTAAACATGACACTTAGTTGAGGTGCCAGTTCATTTTGTAGTTCATGTAGTACACAACCTGGGATGTCATCTGGTCCCATGGATGCTGTATTCTTAGCTTTGGAGAGTGCGTTTTTTACCTGTGTGGCTGTTATTACCGAAATTTGGCAATCTTCCGATATTGAGATGGGTCATTTAGGGGGTGAGAGGGGGGTGAAGTTGGCAATGAATCAATCTGCCAGGATATTGGCAATATCCTTGGGATCAGTATATTTAATGTCATTCTGTTGTAGCTCAGAGCAGATCTGAGCATTGCCATTTAGATTCTTGACATAGTTATAGAATGCCTTGTGGTTGTCTTTGGAATGTTTGGCAATGTTATTTTCGTAACTAGCTTTGGAGGATTTTATTAGGGATCTCAGCTTCCTACTGAGGTTGGTAATGGAGTTTTTTGCATCCTGGGATTTTCCTCTTTTCTGCAACAGTTTCTTCCTTTTGTTGTAAAGTTTGTTTATGGCAGGGTACCACCAGATTGGCTTCCTTTTTTTGGAGGAGAACATCTTGGTTCTATTTGGGATGGCACAATTCATGCATGAGTGAATGTGCTCGTACAGTGCCTTAGTGTAGGAATCAGCAGTCAAACTTTCAGTTCTCATCTGCATGGATGTCACGAAGTTTGTAACTTCTGACTTGAGTAGCATGAAGTTGGCTTTGGAGAAGTTTTTTATAGAGGTTTCCTTACTGGGGGGTGGGAATAGGATGTGGATGTTAAGGGTGATTAGCTTATGGTCTGACCTGACCAACAAGGGGGTGACCATAGGTGTGGAGTATAAATTTCCCATGTTGGTAATGACCAGGTCTAATATAATGGAGCCCCTGGTGGGACTATGGATTAGTTGATCCAGGGCATTGGAATTTATGAATTCCAAGAACTGTTGGGCAAAGGTGTTGGTACATGAGTAGTTTTCCCAGTTAATGGCAGGGTAGTTGAAATCACCCAGTATTAGGGTGTTTGGTTGTATATTAATGTTTTCCAGTATGTTTAGAAAGGTGTAGTGAGAATCTTGGGGCATGGTGAGGGATCTGTAGCAAGCTACAATTTGGATTGCAGTCTTACCTAGTGTTAGTTGCACCTGGAGAATTTCAGACGCATTGTGTTGGGCAACTAACCTGGTGGTGTGAATATCCTTGGTGAATATGGACACTCCTCCACCCTTAGTGTTTCGATTCTAGTTTGGTGGCCCAAATGTGTGGTAAGAGTTGTAGCCTGGTATTGCAGGGGTGCTCTCTGGAGCCTTGAACCAGGTCTCAGTTACTGCAAAGATATCGATGTTTTCCATTTTTAGGAGTGCCTCAAGAAAGTGCATTTTGAGATTTAGACTTCTAGCATTGAGTAGCATTACCTTGAAATTTTGCATGTTTGTACTTGTTATGGCGGTGGTTTTGTCCTTTGAACTTTGCCTAAAAAAGGCACAATAGGGGTGGCAAGAGCCTTAACCAGTAACCTGAATCCCAGGGGCAACAGGTGCAGACCATCTCTGGCAAAGCATTGCAGTCTGTCGATCATGTCGTCCCAGGCAGACAGATACTGGATCCCCTTTGAATGACACCAGAAGCTTAGCCAATTGTTGAAGTCAATCATTTTGTCCTTATATTGTGGTATCGTTCTGGGCGAAGGCAGTATGCTACTCAGGGCTAGGGTCATACCTGCCTGGGCCACATGATCCAAGAGCTCTTCCATGTCACTTTTCATATAGTCCAGGGAGGTACGTCTCAAGTCATTCACTCCAACATGGACAATGACAGAGTCATATTTGTATTTGTTGTGGAGTGACTTGAGTGCATGAGTTATGTGGCGGATCCTGGCACCCAACAGGCAGCTCACTGTAATTTTCTCCTTGTTCAGCCTGGTGAGTGAGACATCAGTGTGCCTGACTACAGAGTCACCTATGACTAAAGTGTTAGGTACGTTGTCTTGCCTTAGGGGCTGTTGCTGGGTGGCACACTGGTATTGTGAGCTATGTGACACTTTGGTTGTGATTGGTGTTTGTTTGCGTTTCAGCTTCGGAGGTCCTTGTTACTTGGGCAGGTTACAGTTAAGGGCCTCCACATATGTAGATTTAGTGTTGCTATGTGTGGGTGTTGGTGGTGTGAGTTTAGAATGGCTATGTGTTGCTTGAGGTGTAGTGCGGGTGTTAACCTTCTTCTCTTGACTGTCTAGCACAATCTTGGGTGGAGAGAACTTTGCTTCCAGTTTGGCTATGTAAGTGCATCTCTCACAGGTTGTAGTGTTGGGTGGTAGGAGGATGAGAGGGGTTGTCTGTGTACATGAGGCAATTGCTGTATTGCCCCAGTATGCCCAGATTCACCAGGTGGACAGGAGAAATCAATGGAAGCTGACCCTTGGACATGCCTGGTTTGGTGCTTTTTTGAAAAGTACAGGAGCTGTTTTCCCTTACCTTAGCAAGGTACTTTGCAATTATAGGCTGTTTAGTGCCTATGATTAATTTCTCCCTTATTAATAAGGAGAGTTGAGTGCTTGTATCAGTTGAATGCTTCCTAGTGCTTTCCAGCAGGTATCAGAGCAAGTGCTAGTCACAGGGATGCTTAAAGGTAAGATGAAAAAAAAATGGTTTATGCTAAACAATGCAGTGTGCACCAGAGAAGTTAGATGTGAAAGTAGGTAACTTAAGTTTTACCTGTCTAAAAAGTTAGGTTTTAGTGGAGAGTCATTATTTTTAAAACAGCAAAATAGACTGGAAGGGGGTGATCACTTTTGTATTTCGGTACTATGGAATACAGTAGAATGGCCAATAAATTTAAATAGTTGAAGGGGAGTGATTTCGCAAAATGATAAGGAAATGAGATATATGGTCAAATTAACATAAGAGGTAGGCAACTAGAAAGACAGTGGTATTTAAGAACACGACAGTGACAGGGTGGGGTGAGTGGGGAAAACTTCTGCATGACTCACAACAGACAGAGCTGTGGTGTCTTTTGAAGTTTTAATATGCAGTTAAAAGCAGAACACAAGCAAAACACAAGGTAAAGAAAACAAATCATAGCACTCAAAATATAAAAAGGCAATAAACTAATACAAAATACAACAAATAAAATGTAAACCAACCTTTACCTTACAGCAAAGTGTAGCAGAGTCTTGGTGAGCCTTTCCATATCAATGTGTTTATCATAAACACAATCCCCAGGATTCACTAAATTAGTCTTACACGGAAAAGCCAGTCTAAGAGTAAGTCAGCAGCACTCCATGCATATTAATGAGGGCACGCTGCCTCAACTCTAAAACTAACACGGAGCGTGGACGCGTGTAGGGGGCATGTTGGACTGCCGATCAGTCCAAAAATCCACGCCCCTGCAGGTTTGAAACATGGGAAATGTCTAGTTACATGAGCGAGTCTGCTCACATGTGTACATTCTAGCACTAAACTCCCTCATATAGTAAACCCCTTACAAATATAAAAAGTAAAAGAAACATTTTTTTTTTCATTTCCGATATAGCTGAGGGCAGATGCGCGTGCGGGTTTGCCCATTGCTTAGCTACAGTTAGCAGTTTAGACACCGAAGAGAGAATAATAAGAAAAATATATGCAAATTAAGCAAAATAGCAATAGCGTAGTGGTTAGAGCCTTGGCACAAAGAGGTGGCATTCCAGGTTTGAGTCCCATCACTACACTTTTCATTTTCTGTTGGAAATCTGTATACAAAAATATTTCCTGACATGTATTATTTAACGTTTTGTAAAAAGCATTGAAATGTTATATGTAGTAGTGAACTATAGATATATATATATATATATATATATATATATATATATATATATATATATATAGGAAGGTGAAATGGTTATGCATACTGATGCATGAGTAAATTATTTTAAGCAATGTAAAGCACTGCTAAGCACATTTTACCAGTATTGAGCATATTTATATTTAATTGCTCATAGCCGAGCACTGCGTTAACTAGCACAATGTCTTTGCGCGGAGCTGCACATCGTGCAAACAGAACATGTTTGTACATAGCTGCGCACCACGCTAACCAGCACAATGTCAGGCAACGTCGAGCAACACTGAGCAATGTTGGGCAAAGTTGAGCAAAGTCGGCTAAACATGGCCACACCTCCTTCACTGTACCTTAACCATTGAGGTCTGGCCAGTAGGAAAATAAAAAACAGTGATAGGGCTTGAACTCGGGATACTGTGCACTATAGCCACAGTACATAACCACTAAGCCATGACAGCATTTCATAACCATGCACTTTCAACAGACACATATCTATCAAAGGAATATTAAACAGTGCTAACATCAGCTAAGCAGGTGTGCCTACAGCTGATTTTTTTCCAAACTGGCCAATCGCAAATAAGTGTGGGAAATGAGGCATATTTAAGCTCCACAGGTAGGAATACTTGCCATAACTGGTTGTAGCTCCCTTCTGCAGTCAGCATGGCCGGGGTTGGAGAAGGCACTCAATTTCGAGCGCAACGTTGGGGCATTGAGGAGAGCAAAGTAATGGTTTGGCTCCTTGTCCACAATCATGAGGAAAGATGCCTGCGGGGTCAGTACCAGGGCACCCAATACAAAACGGAGGCCTGAAACTGTCTAGCTCGTGATCTCACCAGTGCCACTGGCATTCCTCGGACTGGTGAACAGGTCAGGCACCATTAGTCGACCTGAAGCGACGCAAGGAGGATCAACTGAACCAGTGGATCCAGGAGGCCTGTGGGATGGCAAATGCCCCAGTACTGAGTAAGTAGCCATTGTATTAAGTATTTAAGAATTGCTATTCTTGTCTATACTATGGATAGGTATGTCTCATTATCACTGCATTTACTTCACAGCTGCAGGTGTCCGGGCTATGAATCAGCAAGCCCATGAAGATAGGCTGCAAAGGCTGCGTCACCAGGCAGGTTAGTAATTATTCTGCATGTACTGTTATATAAAATAAATGAGAGAGCCTTCAAAAAAGTGTTTTAACCCAATAAATAAAGATATAATAATTATTTAATAATTATTCTGCATGTACTGTTATATAAAATAAATGAGAGAGCCTTCAAAAACGTGTTTTAACACACTACATAAAGGTATAATAATTCTTTAATAAAGGTAAAATTTCTGGAGTGTGTCTGTGTGATGTTCTTTAATATGTTGTTTTAATGTTGCATTTTAGAAATAGTACTGTTGTATTAAGCAGTGCTAGTTAACCTACACTTGGGTAGGCCCATATAAAGTGGATGAAGGGAGTGCCAGTAGCTTTTATGCATATTTACAGCCCTTAACTGTTGGTTCATGCCCAGCATGTACAGGTTAATCTAGCACATGAGTAGCTTGGTATTGTGTTCCCCAGAAATGTCAGTGTGCTGCCAGAAATGTAGGGAGCTGTTAACATATAACTGATAATTTCACCTGAACATATCTAAATAATTATATGAAAGTAGAGCTGTCAGTGTACCATCACAGCAGTAGTGTGTGTGTGAGCAACTCTCAAAATATGTAGCAGTAACATCTGCATCCTGGACAGTTTGTATGTCAGATACAGCTCATGTATATAATGAACTAGCAAAATCCAATTGCACAATAGAAGGACATTGGGTTGTGTAATAATACATGTAAGGGACATATAACTGCAATTAATAGGAATGTAGTGTAAACTAGAAGGATATATAAGTTGCTAACTGAGCTATCTTTTCGACCCTACTGTATGTGCATAAAAAATGCAATTCCACACCTCAATGGGTATGTCTAATCTCAAAACATGTGTTGGGACATATGTCCTATTGGTTTATAAATATTTGCATTAATTTCTATGCATGTGCCCTGTTCAAATACCACAATATTGGTGGCCTGTTGCCATCAATTAAACCTGCATGCTGCTGTAATGTCCACTATTGTTCTATATATGCATGAGTTATGCTTGCTTTTCAACTGTTGAAATGCTGGTGTGTTGGGTTAATGGGAATACTTCTGCATGCTGTTATAAATAACTGGGAATGCTGTTGACTGTTACTAACCCATATCTTTATTAAATTCTCCAAAACATAGTTCATATGGGAAGGCCGGTCCCAGTGGACCCACCTGTCCCACCTCAGCTGGCCATGGCACCTGGCACCAGCAGGTCCAGTGCCCAGCCTGAGACCTCCTCCTCCATTGGCCCTGTGCCACCTTCAGGTGGAAGTGCTGCAGGGGATGGGGCTCGGCCTCTCATGCAAGCATGGGCGGTGGAGGCCACCTATCACCCTTCGAACAGTTCGGGCTGTGGTGCGTAGAGAGATCGAGCGTTCTGTTGCAGAACCTCTACGCCAGCTTGAGGCATGAGTGGCACAACTTCCGGGTCAGCCTGCCCCTCCTACACAGCCCCCAGCACAGCCACCCTCTGGGCTGTGAAGGTGCAGTGGTGACTTCCCATGGCTGGGGACCTCATTTCCACTGTTGCCATCTGTGGGCTCATGGGCTTGCAATTTCCAAACATCCCTCCCCGTCAATGGTGTTCACCCACCACATGTCATATTCCGCCCCTGTATGCGTCTTGTTTGTCTTGTCTGTTTACCTCCCCAAATATACCTACTTCCCCTACCCCACATTCCACTCTCACCTAAAGAAAAAGGGCAATCTGCTCCCAAAAAAAAATTATGCCCCATACATAGCTGCCCATTTTGCACATATGTCCCCTGGACACATAAAATGTAATTTAATTGGCATTACAACATACTTTGTTGTCCTCACCCCCTCTCAGGGGTTGAAGGTTTCATATTTACCTCCAAATTTATTCCATATGCACAGCTGTTGCTGTTAAAGAAATGGTCAGCTATGGACCTTCCCTACACCTGTCCTGCACATGTTGAGCTATTTTCCCTACTGTCTTTCCCTCTTTATGCCCCTTTTTCACCACCTTCCTATCTCCCCACTTTCTTTTCTTTCAAAGAAATGAGCGCGGGGGTTAGAGGGAGTAAGTACTATTAAGCAGCAGTTAGCGGGTTTGCGCAAGTGTGCACATTTTTGCGCTTAGCTAAGCATTGCTAAGCACCGCGCAAACCTGCTTACAACTGCTTAAAAGTGCCTTAGTCACTCTGCATGTGAGGGCCCTTGTTCTGCTCAGCATAAAAATAAAACACCTCTGTCAGTCTCGAACCCAGGACCTTGTACACACTACACTGCATGAAGTACCACTAAGCCACAGTAGATATATAACAAGTTGGTGCTGAAATAAATATATCATGCATCACAATGAGTGAATGTAAAGGAAAAATAGAAATGCCATACCACACAACTTGTTCTGTGGATCTTTACCAACAGTTGTTGTGGGATTACATTACATGACTGTGATAAGAGAAGCAGCCATTCTAGCAGGAAATAATGTTACACCATCACTTTACAAACCCCACACAGTATCACAGCAGGACAAACACTGGCATATCTGTTTAGGGCAGAGGCCATACCTCCCAACTGTCCCTAATTTTCAGGGATGTCCCTGATTTTGAATCAAAATTTAGCTCTGTCCCTCTGAATCCCTCCGAAAACTACAGACTTTGGCCAGAAAGGTGGTGAATTACACGTAATGAGTAATGACAATAATTAAGAGTTAGACACTTCTTTTACTTCAGAAAAGGTGTATTAATCCATATGCTCTGGTTCTCTCAAAGTCTCAACTTAATGGCATTAATATTTTAAAGGTGTCCCTGACTTTTTCTCTGCTTTTGCCTGAGTCTGTTCAAATATGTACCTGAGTGTTTGAGAGGTCTGGCAGAGGCAGAAACACAGAGGCATTGCAGCCTTTCTGCTGTTACACACTGTGCAAATAGTTTGGAAGGAGTTCCGGAAGCATACCCTTATGTAGGAATACAACACTGAAATACAAAAGGATGTAGACATGTACTGGTAGCAACCAACTGTAACAATGCCATTGCTCTAGTGCTGAAAAGACCTGTGTGGTGCACAGACAAAGAATAACAGGCTAATCTCTGGTTACCATGTGGATAGGTCCACAGTTGAGAATTACGCAGACTACTTGCCTTGATAAACTAACATGTACACAGCAACTCTGTAAGTCCAGCAAGATAAAATTCACACAATAATACATACGCTCTCTATACTTCTGCACCCCTACCCAAATGTAGAATATACCTGTGTGTGCAAGGTCTACCAAGGATGTAGGTAAGCATACTCACAGTACTGAAATGTGTCCAGTTTTCTTGAGCAGCTTGTGCTAATGTCAACACTAAAAAAGCACAAACTGTTTAGAACTGAGTAAATGAATATCCACAGTATAGCAGTTCTCAAACAATTCTTGTGCCAAAGGAATACATCTCAATAACTAGCTTTGTATGGCAGTTAATTGTAAAATTTGAAAATAAAGTACATCCTCCCATGTATCTTGGGTTAGCATTTTGAGGGGTGAGTACATTTCTACACTGACAAGTGTGTACTGGAAGCAGCAACATTTAGGTCTGAGTACAAAATGTAAATAATTGGCTACACCCCTGGCTTCTGATATAAGAGCTATACCAACCTTCTGTCTTAAACAATGATGTCCACAGCAAACAAGGATGATCTCCATCTTGAAAAGCTGAAAGGGCCACACCTACCTGAGTTAGCAATTTATAGTACTGGGTTGCTATGACAGTGATTACTGCAATTACTACACAGCAGGCTGCATGCAATTAGCAAATGGTGGCCACTAATTGGTGCAGAGGCCATCACATGCTCATGTGCAAATACCTACAAAAACAGGCTGCAATCACTGCCAACAAACTCAATCACTCTATTGCAGAGACTGACAGAGAGAGAGACAGAGAGAGAGAGAGTCAGGGAAAAGGAAAAAGAAAAATAAATAATACCAAATCATACAAAGGAAAGGTATGTGACACGTGTATTTACTGGCATGTAGTAGATGTTTTTGAAGAGTAGTCTACATAATGTGAACCATTCATATGTGGTAGCAGTACTTATCTATGCACAGATGTCCTGCTTAACTACTGCTATGGACAATACAGTGTGCACCTGTGGGCAGTGGGACATACCTGTGAAATATGTAGCTCAGCATTAAATGTCAAAAATCTGATCCATGTTATCTGTGTTCTGTACAGTAGTGTGGCCAATGGCTGTTGGGGGATTAGTGCTGCCATTATATAAACATGGGTATGACAGAGCAACACATGCATGATAGTCATATTAAAGTGTAGCTTAGCATTGGCAACTGCTGTAGCAGTCTAGTATGCTTATCTAACATTTGTAGCTATATATACCCCCTCTAATGTTAGTGTGTGTTCACATGTGACACCTGTTTGTGTTGCAGCAATGCCCAACAATTCAGCTGTGAGGTCCAGGGACTTATGTGGACCTTGTGTGTGTAATGTATGCCACACACATATGGAGAAATATATATGTGTCATATATATTCACATCTGTTTGTGAAGGGTGGAGATATACATGTTGGTGAAGGTTAGTATGTGCATATTTGTATGTAGGTTTCAGTGTGTGATGAACAAGACAGCATATAGTGCTGTTATATGACATGTGGTGGTTAAACAGTGTGGGTGGTTTGCTCAGTTTGCAATGTTGAAGCCAGTGAGGCCTGCTAAAGCTACCTGGGCTGTGAACACTTTCAATGCATTTATCACAAGACTGTGCAATATTATTACATTACTGTACACCTCACATCCTTTGTATAATTGATATTCCCACTATGAAAGGTGAAATGTATATGTGTCTACATACATATGTATATGTACACCAATGGATGTGTATATGCATATATATACACTTATATATATATATATATATATATAGAGAGAGAGAGAGAGAGAGAGTGTGTGTCATATATACTCATACACACCTACATCTACTTGTTGCAATAGATTCTCTGTACTGTTGACTGACTGTGATGGTCAATGTGTTTGTGAATACATCAAAGATATGTATTTGTGGGATAGCTTAGTGGGAAAATGTTTATGTCATGGTATTATGGGTCCTTGCTTTGATCCCAGCAAAAGCTGTGTATTCTGTTGCTTGGCAGAAAAAGTGCTATGGCATACAGTGTGATTAAGTCCCTTGGTTTTAACTAGGGTGTGTCATAGGAGGCTAAAGCACTACATCTATGATTATTGATTGGTACTGATGTTGAATCCAAATCCTGTGTGTACTGTAGTACTACTTGAAGCTCTGGGCCTGTACAGCAAAGTATGGTGTATGTCCACATTGCTTGCATGCACTGTTTTGTGTGGTCCCTGTATTCATCACAGATTACATTCCCCAAGATTAATGTTTTGTAAGTACTGACACACAGTACTGTATAGTACACACATAAAGCTTATCTGGGTTGCCATACCTTTGTGTCCTGTAATTATGTCTGATGTGTGTGGGTATGTCTGTAACATGTCCTCTGTCATATGTGTGGTAAAACATATAACTGCATATCTAGCAACATTTATAGTGGACTACAGCAGTATGTGACCTATATTCCCAATTGTGCACAAATTTTGGCCACGGGTTTGCCATTAACAAGTTGTGTGGTATAATAGTAATACATTTACTGGACCGTACACTCATTGTGATGGATGACATATTTCTTTACACATCAGCTTGATGTATATCTGCTGTGGCTAGGTGGTGCATTGTGTTGCATACAGTGTGTCAGGTACTCTTGTATAGTCTTATATAGTGATTTTATTTTGTTGCTGTGCAGAACATGGTTCATTGGATAGAGTGAGCCAGGCACTTTCAAGCAGTTGTGGGGTGAGCAGTGATAAGTGGTAGTTAAAGTGTTTCACTCTCAGTTAACTAATAGGTTGCTATATATGGCAGTTCAGTGATATCTGTACTGTATAATGTTAAATGTGCCATATGACTTGCTCAGACATATTTTTTATGTCTTCCATTGATCATGGCACATCACTGAAATCCCAGCTATAGTAGTGCTGAAGATGAGATCATTACTAGCTGTATGATTCAGCACTACAGTCTAATGTTCTCACGAAACAGCCAGAACCAGCAGGAGCATACTGCAATGTGGCAAGATGTTGTCCAGAGGGTCAATGAGGTAGGCCTGCATAACCGGACATATGTGCAGGTACGCCACCACTGCAGTGATCTACTCAGACATGTCCGTCAGCATGTTTCTGATGTGCGGGGACAACAGCTTGCAACAGGAGGTGGTGTTAATATCCACCCCCCCCCTCACCAGAGTGGAGGAGCTGCTCCTGAGCCTCGTGGCACCTGCCCAACAACAACAGCAGCAGACATACACCATGATGGTGGTTGGAGCCACCCAGCAACCACACATGGAGCATGCAGGTAACTTGGTTATATTCAACTGGACGTATAAGAGAATTTAAGTACCTTTTTATGCACTTTTTCTTTTAAAAAATACAGTATTTAAATTGATTTAAACTGTGTATGAAGGAGTGTTGAAGGAATTTTTAACTGGTTATTCTGCTCTTCAGTAACTTGAACTAAAAGCTAGTGTTGGTTGAATTTTGTTATTTGCTAGTAATTACAGGTGTGGGGGTAGCCACATTCAGTGATTTCCTGTCCTTGCATATTTAAACTGGTGCATGTGAAATAATTCCTGCTTTAAAACTTCAGCTTGGCAAGCTAAGAACTTGGTTATATTCAACTGGACGTATAAGAGAATTTAAGTACCTTTTATGCACTTTTTCTTTTAAAAAATACAGTATTTAAATTGATTTAAACTGTGTATGAAGGAGTGTTGAAGGAATTTTTAACTGGTTATTCTGCTCTTCAGTAACTTGAACTAAAAGCTAGTGTTGGCTGAATTTTGTTATTTGCTAGTAATTACAGGTGTGGGGGTAGCCACATTCAGTGATTTCCTGTCCTTGCATATTTAAACTGGTGCATGTGAAATAATTCCTGCTTTAAAACTTCAGCTTGGCAAGCTAAGAACTTGGTTATATTCAACTGGACGTATAAGAGAATTTAAGTACCTTTTATGCACTTTTTCTTTTAAAAAATACAGTATTTAAATTGATTTAAACTGTGTATGAAGGAGTGTTGAAGGAATTTTTAACTGGTTATTCTGCTCTTCAGTAACTTGAACTAAAAGCTAGTGTTGGCTGAATTTTGTTATTTGCTAGTAATTACAGGTGTGGGGTAGCCACATTCAGTGATTTCCTGTCCTTGCATATTTAAACTGGTGCATGTGAAATAATTCCTGCTTTAAAACTTCAGCTTGGCAAGCTAAGAACTTGGTTATATTCAACTGGACGTATAAGAGAATTTAAGTACCTTTTATGCACTTTTCTTTTAAAAATACAGTATTTAAATTGATTTAAACTGTGTATGAAGGAGTGTTGAAGGAATTTTTAACTGGTTATTCTGCTCTTCAGTAACTTGAACTAAAAGCTAGTGTTGGCTGAATTTTGTTATTTGCTAGTAATTACTGGTGTGGGGGTAGCCACATTCAGTGATTTCCTGTCCTTGCATATTTAAACTGGTGCATGTGAAATAATTCCTGCTTTAAAACTTCAGCTTGGCAAGCTAAGAACTTGGTTATATTCAACTGGACGTATAAGAGAATTTAAGTACCTTTTATGCACTTTTTTTTTTAAAATACAGTATTTAAATTGATTTAAACTGTGTATGAAGGAGTGTTGAAGGAATTTTTAACTGGTTATTCTGCTCTTCAGTAACTTGAACTAAAAGCTAGTGTTGGCTGAATTTTGTTATTTGCTAGTAATTACAGGTGTGGGGGTAGCCACATTCAATGATTTCCTGTCCTTGCATATTTAAACTGGTGCATGTGAAATAATTCCTGCTTTAAAACTTCAGCTTGGCAAGCTAAGAACTTGGTTATATTCAACTGGACGTATAAGAGAATTTAAGTACCTTTTATGCACTTTTCTTTTAAAAATACAGTATTTAAATTGATTTAAACTGTGTATGAAGGAGTGTTGAAGGAATTTTTAACTGGTTATTCTGCTCTTCAGTAACTTGAACTAAAAGCTAGTGTTGGCTGAATTTTGTTATTTGCTAGTAATTACAGGTGTGGGGTAGCCACATTCAGTGATTTCCTGTCCTTGCATATTTAAACTGGTGCATGTGAAATAATTCCTGCTTTAAAACTTCAGCTTGGCAAGCTAAGAACTTGGTTATATTCAACTGGACGTATAAGAGAATTTAAGTACCTTTTATGCACTTTTTCTTTTAAAAATACAGTATTTAAATTGATTTAAACTGTGTATGAAGGAGTGTTGAAGGAATTTTTAACTGGTTATTCTGCTCTTCAGTAACTTGAACTAAAAGCTAGTGTTGGCTGAATTTTGTTATTTGCTAGTAATTACAGGTGTGGGGTAGCCACATTCAGTGATTTCCTGTCCTTGCATATTTAAACTGGTGCATGTGAAATAATTCCTGCTTTAAAACTTCAGCTTGGCAAGCTAAGAACTTGGTTATATTCAACTGGACGTATAAGAGAATTTAAGTACCTTTTATGCACTTTTTCTTTTAAAAATACAGTATTTAAATTGATTTAAACTGTGTATGAAGGAGTGTTGAAGGAATTTTTAACTGGTTATTCTGCTCTTCAGTAACTTGAACTAAAAGCTAGTGTTGGCTGAATTTTGTTATTTGCTAGTAATTACAGGTGTGGGGGTAGCCACATTCAGTGATTTCCTGTCCTTGCATATTTAAACTGGTGCATGTGAAATAATTCCTGCTTTAAAACTTCAGCTTGGCAAGCTAAGAACTTGGTTATATTCAACTGGACGTATAAGAGAATTTAAGTACCTTTTATGCACTTTTCTTTTAAAAAATACAGTATTTAAATTGATTTAAACTGTGTATGAAGGAGTGTTGAAGGAATTTTTAACTGGTTATTCTGCTCTTCAGTTATTCCCACCCACCGCCCTGTTTTTGTGTTAACCTTAGTGGCATTGAAACTGCCGCCTCAGCCTGCCTCTGGGCCCATCTCATTTGCTCACTCAACTGAGTGCAGTGAGATCATATTCTGATTTCAGGCACTCCTACTGTGTACAAAGAGAGCATCTGGGAAATAGAAAAAAAAAAAAATTAAGCTTATTTCCTGCCTTTCTTGTTAAGTGGTACAGACTATTTGTAGGCTTCTGAGCCCCCAAGCCCTTCTGTGTTTGAGGGAAGCCTTCTAGCTTGTTTTTTTTTTTCTTGTAACTAGCCAGTTTTCTAGTTTCAGCACTCAAATCTGTTTCTTTGATCTCAGCACTTGTTCAGAAAAAGAAAAAAAAAAAAAAAAAAAAATTTCATCTGCTTTTACTGTACTTGTGTTTTTACCTACTTCTTTTTACTTTTGCATCATCTTAAAATACTCAATTGTATTTATTACTGCTTGGTGTAACTCATTCTAAGCCTTTTGGTTTAAACACTTGGGCTTCGGACCAGTTAGTTGTTTTGCACTGAGAGGTTTGTGGTCTGCACTGTTGTGGCAGAACAGGTAGCTTACATCCTTCTAGGTTGAGAACTGCTGATTGAGGGCTCAGTGTCTGTTATTCTAAAAGTGTATTAATTCTGGTTTAAGCACTTGGGCTTTCAAGCCAGTTATTTTACATTAAGAGGGTTCGTGGTCTGCACTCTTGTGGGAGGAGAGGCTGGACTCTGCCCTTCTGAGCTGGGAATTTCTGGTTAAAGGCTTATAGTGCATGCATATCTGAACTGTTTCTTACTGAAGTTGGTGCCTTGTTTGCTGTGGCATAGACTGGATTCGGGCCTGCTGGATCTAGCTTTGTTTGTGTAACTTGAGCACTAATCCAGACATTCTCTAAAGTATTCAGTGGTATTTATTACTGCTTGGTTGTAACTTGATTAAAGTGTAGCTATCATTCAAGTCTTTTGGATTAAGCACTTGGGCTTCAGACCAGTTGTTTTACATTAGGAAGGTTTGTGGCAAGCACTGTGGTGGCAGGACAGGTAGCTTTCATCCTTCTAAGTTGGGAACTGCTGATTGAGAGCCCAGTGTCCAAGTGTATTAGTTCTGGTTTAGGCACTTGGGCTTCAGGCCAGTTATTTTACATTAAGAAGGTTCGTGGACTGCACTCTTGTGGGAGAAGAGGCTGGACTCTGCCCTTCTGAGCTGGGAATTTTCTGGTTAAAGGTTTATAGTGCCTGAATATTTGAACTGTATCTTACTGAAATTGGTTCACCTTGTTTGCTCTAGCATAGACTAGATCCAGGCCTACTGAATCTAGCTTTGTTTATATACTTGTTGTTTGTTTGCTTGTTATTTCCCTGGAAGCTAATTCACCTAATACGCAACTTCTCAGCTTCTGTGGATCACTAGTGATATCTGCATTGCTTACTGTACTTATTTCCTTGTTTCACTTGAAAGAAAGTTACTGTTTGTCGTTTTGCATTTAGTTACTTGTATCACATTGCACTCAAGTTACCTGGCACTTGCTCACTAAAGCAATTATATAAGTCAGCACTAAAAATTAAAAGCACTACACCCTCACTCCCCACTGGCCCTTGTTTTCAATTAAGGATTTCCCAATATTATTCTAGCATGTCCAAAGGTCAGTTGTCAATCTCCTCTCCGGTCCAGCTGGTGAATCTGGGAATCTTGAGGCAATGTTATAACTGCCTCATGTACACAGACAACCCTCTCCTCCTCCCACATAACACAAATACTTGCGAGAGATGCAGCTATTTAGCCAAACTGGAGGCTGAGCTCTCTCAACTCAGGACTGGCAAGACCAGACAGGAGGAGAAGGCAACTACACACACCACAAAACCAGCCTCACATAATGCTACCACTCCACTGAATCAAACACATAAACACACAAAGACATACTGAGGCTCTGAGTAAAAATTTACCTAAACAGCAGAGGCCTCCAAAGCAGACACCCAAACAACTGCTACCTCAAGACACCCCACAAGCAACACATAAACCACAAAAGCAGTGTGCAAAGCAGTCACAGCCCTTAAGGCCAAATACAACACCAAACATACTTGTCATAGGTGACTCCATAGTCAGACACACTGACGTCCCACTCACCAGGCTGAACAAGGAGAGGGTCACAGTAAGCTGCCTATCGGGCGCTAGAATCCGCCACATAACACAAGCACTCGGGTCACTCCACGGCAAGTACAAATATGACACAGTCATTGTCCATGCTGGTGTGAACGACCTGAGACGCACCTCCCTGGACTGCATGAAAAGAGACATAGAGGAGCTCTCTGATTATGTAGCCCAGGCAGGTATGACCCTAACCCTGAGCAGTATCCTTCCTTCACCAAGAATGATGCCACAATATAGAGACAAGATGATCAGCTTTAACAATTGGCTTAATGTCTGGTGTCATTCAAAGGGGATCCAGTGTCTGTCTGCCTGGGATGACATGCTTGACAAGCCACGCTGCTTCGCAAGGGACGGCTTGCACCTGTCACCCTGGGATTCGGATATTGGCTAAGGCTCTTGCCACCCCCATAGTGCCTTTTAGGCAAGGCTCAAATTCTAAACCTACCACCCTAGAAAACAAAAATGGGAAGAAATTGAGGGTAATGCTGCTCAATGCCAGAAGTCTAAATCTCAAAATGCACACTCGAGGCCCTTCTCAGTATGGAGAACATCGATGTCTGTGCTGTAACTGAAACCTGGTTCAAGGCTCCTGAGAGCACCCGGCACTATTAGGTTTTACCTCATATCATGCGTTCCGGCCCCAAAACCCGGACCACTCCACAAAAGGAGGGTGTATCCATATTCATAAAGGATACTCACACCTCCAGGTTGGTGGCAACGCATGAAGCTTGAAACCATCCAGGTGCAACTAACAATAGGCAAAACTGCTCTACAAATTGTAGCATGCTACAGGCCACCCTCTCAAACTCAGGAACCCCACACAGCCTTCCTGAAGACACTGGAGGGTATAAATGTATCTCCAAACACCATCATATTGGGTGACTTCAACTACCCGAATATAGACTGGGAACATTACTCAAGCCCTAACTTTCTAGCCCAACGGTTCCTGGAGTTCATAAATTCAAATGCCATGGAACAGCTAGTCACTGTTCCCACGAGAGGAGAAAATATACTAGATCTCATTGTCACAAACATGGGGACAAAATGCTCCACACGAAGTATATCCCTCATTGGTGAGATCTGATCATAAACTAATCTCACTGGAAATCCACATCCCGCCCCCACCCCAAACAAAAAGACCATAGTGAAGAACTTCTCTAAAGCAAACTTCACACTACTCAAGACTGGTGTGGTATCCTTCAAGGCCCCTGAGTCAGAGGAAACCACAACCCAAGCTGCGGAAGCCCTTACAAATGCCTTCTATGAACACCTCCAGGACTGCATGGATCAGGCAATCCCAAATAAAACCAAGACTCTTTCCACAAAGGGCAAACGTCCAGTCTGGTGGACCCCAGCCATTAACAAACTTTACAATAAGAGGAGAAAGCTATTACATGATAGAACAAAATCCATAAAGGAAGTCACCCCTGATCATTATTAGTAAAAAATACGAGCACTCATAAAATCAACTAAGGCCAATTTTGAGAGAAAAATTGCCATGGATTCAAAGGACAATCATAAGGCCTTTTTCAGCTATGTTAGGAACCTGGGTGGAAACTCACAGATATGCTCAGAATTAGTCCAAAATGATACAAAAATCACTGAACCCACAGACATTGCCAACATACTGGCAGACAGGTTCAGTGCAAACTTCACCCCTCTCCCCCTAAAGGAGAGATAACTATCCCAGCCGAGTGTAGCCTCCCGGACATCTCAAATGCGCAGGTGAAAGCTGCTCTCTAAAGCTAAAACACAGCATCAATGGGACTGGATGGTGTCCCGGCTGTGTGCTACACGAGCTAAATGAGGAATTAAACCCACATAAGGCAGCTGTTTAATCTCAGCCTTACCACAGGATACGTGCCCAAGGAGTGGCGACGGCAACTGTGGTTCCACTCCACAAAGGTGGCGCCTCTATGGACCCTGGTAATTACCGCCCCATAAGCTTAACAAGTCTAGTCTGCAAAGCTATGGAGAGGATCATAATGGAGCTCATAAACAAAGATATAGGGACTTGCAGACATTGGACCCGACCCAGTTTGGCTTTGTCAAGGGAAGATCATGCCTTTTGAACTTGGTCGACTTCTTGAAATAGTCACCAAGGCCATTGATGAGGAAAGGCAGTCCATACAGCCTACCTTGACCTTGCAAGGCTTGACACAATACCCCACTCGGGTATTGTAGAAAAACTTACCAGCTTAAATGTAAACCCATATGTCACAAGATGGGTTGCAAACTGGCTTAAGGACAGAACCCACAGGGTTAGAGTTGCTGGCGCTGTGTCAGACACCAAGCCGGTCACAAGTGGTGTCCCACAGGGCTCGGTCCTTGGCCCCCTATTGTTTGGCATCTACTTCTCAGAAGTACAGGCCAACATGGGAGGACTTTGGCTGACAAAGTTTGCAGATGACTGCAAACTGGGCGCCATAGTGGAAAGTGCATCGGACACTGATATCCTTCAGAAGGGACTCACGGAAACAGATAGCTGGTGCCAGAGCCATGGCCTGAAGTTAAACGCCAAAAAATGTATAGTCATACCCTTCGGGAAAAACAAGGTAACCCCAAGCTACCATATAGGTGGCAATCCACTAAGCACAGAAGAGGTTATCAGGGACCTGGGGACCCAGGTTGACAGTGGCCTTTCTTTTGACACTCACATTGCTAAAGTGGTTAGAAAGACCTTCTACATTGCCCACCTGATCATGAAGGTATTCACATCCAGATCTAGTGAGGTCATTGTTCCCCTGTACTCTTCACTTATTAGACCAATGATCGAGTACAATGCCCCATTCGGGATGTATCTCACCCGACATCTGCAGCAATTGGAGAGACCCCAAAAGTTCCTCACCAAAAGGATAAAGGGACTCCAAAATCTGTCATATGCTGCCAGATTGAAGAAACTCCAGCTCTATTCAGTCGCATACCGTCTGCTCAGAGGTGACATGTGCCTGACATACAAGGCCATGTCCAACCCGAATTAATGGACATGCTCCACCTCAAAAAATCCAAATCCACCAAAACCACTAGAGCAAGCAACTTAAACCTTAGCACAGATATAAATAGGACATGCTGGAGGGATAGATTTATCACTCAGAGACTCCCTATGCTGTGGAATAAAATCCCGGTCCATGTGAGGCAGAGCACCTCGCTGACTCTGTTCAAGAGAAATCTAGACCTGTGGATGGGAGATCGTAGGTTTACCCCGGGAATCATCTCTGGGTCACTGCTGGACAGAGGCACAACAAACTAATGGGCACAGTATTTTTTCATATAAGGGGTGGCGTAAGCCACAATAATTTGGGCTAGGCTTATAAATGCCTTAGGGCAGATAGCCTAGTATAAACCTATGAACCTATGAACCTATGGCATATCTGTAGACTACTGTTATCTGTATTGGTAGATCATGCATATGTCAGATGTGGAGTGTGTAGTTAGAAGATGTGGAGCCTGTTGTTGTGCATTACTGATCATTTGGAACACAATTTGTAGACCTGTGAATGTAAACTGTTGTTCTACTGTAAGATTGCAAACACACAGTAGCAATGCCACAGTTGTGGCCACTGACAAACTGTCTCATCTCTATGTAGGTCCCTCTGGGGTGACATCAAGTCAGCGGACAGATGCTGGTGAGTGTGTTCTACATTTATTATTGTAAATAAAAAGTACATGTCATAGTTAAGATGTAGGCCATGTACACATGTAACACACCTACCCATAATGCATGCTGTGCATGTTTGGTGTAAGACCAAGCACATCCCACTAATATGAATAGCTGCCTCAAACACATGCAATACCCAGATCATCTCAAACAAATGTGGCTACACTGTAGTGACCATTGGATAGGTAAAGTTGATACTCAACATGCACATAACATACACAACTATGTCATACACAGAGCATGTTTACATGCTACACATAAAGGATTCACAAACCCTCTGTAAAGACACACTCCAGTATCCAAAATCTCATCCACACATTACACATAATATATCTGAGGGGTAGAGGCCTATCATGGGGCATTTAAACACTCTGCAACACAGTACACATTCATGTCAGGGAATGGTCCTTATTGGCCTCCTTACAAACACATGTAACAACTGGTTGTGAAATGGTGAATGTAGTCAAGGTAGTACAGTTCCAGTACAGCATGATTAGTGCTGGTTTGGGAAACATTTGTAGCCTTGAGTGACCACATGATGCTTCATGATGATGGCCTATGGTACTATACCCCATCCCGTTATTGTAACCACAGTACTACACATAGCTTTCATTGCTATACACCTCAATGTTGTGTGTGTGCAAACATATGCACCTCTAAACAATATGCATACCAATCACCATTTGCACAACTGACACATATACATCTTGTGATGCTATTAAGTGGCTAAGTCATATGACACACATTGGGTATGTGTGATGTTTAAATATGCAGTTGTGTTTTAGCATGCCATGTCATGGATGGCACTGGCATGTCCACAATATGATCTACACTCACCATAACTACTGTACGTTGTGTATGTGTACAAATGGTATTCCATCAATTATACGTGCACCACTGATGATGTTGTGTAAATACCCAACATGCATGTGCTAAAACTGTGTCCACAATTATTTGCTAAAGACACAGAGCCCGTAATCACACAGATACACATCCAGCCATGGTATGTAGACCTGTGAGTTATGGTGCACAGTACATTACAGAGTTTTGAATACTTGCACAGCAATGTTGTGTCCATGTATGCATTGCGTTCCAGGGGGAGGCCAATCACCTAATAAAATACATGCATCAAAGCCATGTATAGTGTTAGTAACAAGGACTGTCTACATGTGCACTGCATTTTGTTGAGCAACACATGTCCTGCATGCTGACATGTGTGATATGACTGTTTTGCTTGTGATACTGTACCCCACAATCACCTGCTATTGTATATGTTCTGAGATTGCTGGTGTTGTGTGTGTGTGTGTGTGTGTGTGTGTGTGTGTGTGTGTGTGTGTGTGTGTGTGTGTGTGTGTGTGTGTGTATGTATGTGTGTGTGTCTGTGTGTGTGTCTGCTTTAGGGAGGAGTGTATTTGTGTGTGTGCATGTGTGCATGTGTGCATGTGTGCATGTGTGCATGTGTGTATGTGTGCATGCGCATGTGTGCATGAAAGTGTGCACGTGTGCATGTGCATGTGCTCATGTGCGCATGTGCTCATGTGCGCATGTGCCCATGTGTGCATGTGCGCATGTGTGCATGTGTGCATGTGTTCATGTGGTCTGACATCATGTTCAGGTCTTAAAGTGTGTTTCCTGTTTTCCTCTCACAGGTGCTGAGGTGGGGCTGGTTCAGTACAGCAGGGAACCTGATGTCACTGAGACAGACAGTGATCATGAGGATAGGTGTGTTGAGGCACAGGCAGGTTTGCCAGGGTCTGTTGTTGGGCCACCAATTGACAGTACACAAGTCTCCACCCCATCCATGCACACAGTCATACTGCCTGTACATCCATCATCACTATTGCCCTTAGCTGAGGGACAGTGTACGGTTGGCACTGGCCAGGACAGTGTGGTATCTATGGTACATGTATCAGGACACAGCAGCCATAGCCAGATGTCTGGAACGGTACCACATAGGCAGATGCCCAGGGGTTCTTGTCAGAGCACTGCTGGTCATCATGCCCCTGGCAGACGTGCCACAACTCTTTCAACCACACGCATGTTCCAGGCTGTCATGGAGGCACAGGCATGAATGGAGCGGTACACCAGACAGGGACTAAGAGCACAGAGGGCTCATAACACCTCTGTAAATGACAGTATCCATGATCTAGCAGGTGCCATACGTAATTACACTGAGGTCATTGACAGACGTTGGGGTGAGACATTGGATGTCCTACACAATGTCATGTCCATGTGTCAGGACAGTGCAGGATGGTTGAGACATCGATGTGGATGTATGCCAGCAACATCAGCATCTGGAGGTCGCTGTGGACGTCCAGCAAGTCACAGCTGCTCCCGTAGTGCCAGTACAAGCCCCAGCAATGTTGGGGGGGTTGTCCATAGACCGTCCTAGAGGACCACGTGCACGTGGCTCTGGCCAGTCCCAGCAGGGACCTGGATCCAGTGGACATATGTCAACCTCTGAGGATAGTACCCAGTGTGGATTAGTACCTGATACTGTCTGTAGCACCACTGCCAGGCACAGGTTCCGTATCCGAGGCCAGAGACGGTGATCTGTAAAGCCTTTCAGGTACAGTCTGTAACTGTCCCACAAATCCCTGTATATGGCAGCCACATGGTGGAACTGTGTGCATGCAGACACACACACATAAACCAGAAACCTAGGGCAAACACATACCCGCACACATTAAATCAACATTGGCCCATAACAGTACTCATGGCCCTCACACACACACTCACACACATGTTGATTGTATGGCTCAGTGTAGGCCTCTGGCAAACCAGCAACACACACTGTGCATATGATGAAACCTGTGCCACCTCCTGTCATCTGTAACATTGATGCAGGAACAGGCTAACATGGTGCTGATACACAGGGTGACTTTGATAAAGTATAGCAATGGTTAAATGTGTAGCATGTTGTCAGCAGTAAAGTGTAATGATATCCTTGAAGGTGTAGCTGAGCAGGCATGATGCATTAAAGCTGTAATTATCAACGTATTGTTTCCACCAGTGTTTATTCCAGTTGTGTTTTGTTTGCCCATGTGCCATTTGGCTGATGTGTGTAGTTGTGTCAGCATGTGTTATACAGTGGACAGTAAGTGTGGGGTGTGTGCAGCACAGGTTTGTAAGTGTACATTTGTGAACATGGTGGAGGTGCACTGTCTGCATGTACGTGCATATTGGACACATGGGCAGGGTGACATGCCCTGTATTGGCCAGTGTTAACAGTCCATAGTTTCTACTGGTGGCCAGTATGCATTGTACTACACACGTTTTGGAACTTCAGTATGCAAGTGTGTGTATGACATGGGTTGACACCGTGCTGTGGGTGATGCTGTTGTTCCTATCTGTCATTGGTTTGCATTACTAAGGTTAACAGTGTCCCAGCTGCATAATCCTGTATTAATGCACACTGTTCACCTACAGGGTTGCATGGACTGTGCTATCACAAACACAAGAAATTCTCACTTATAAAGTAAAAGTGCATTAGTCTCATGGACCCCTGCCATAAACTAAATATATAATAGAAGGTGAGATGTTATACTAAAAAAGAGTTAAATACCAAGAAGGGATAACCTCTCTGGTCAGTATCATTTGGAAAATTCAATCCCTCAATAAACATACAAGGCAAGCTTCAAAATACAAAATGGCAAGGATTCCAAAGACAACACTAAAGCTGTCTTTACTGTTGTTCATAATCTACAGGGGAAATCTCAGATTGGGTCACAGTTAATGTAAATGGTCACAAAGTACACTTATCTGACTGACATTACCAATTCCTTGTCAGACAGTTTGAAAGAGGATTTCACCACCCTGTCGCTATACAAGAGCCACATTTCCAGACCTGCAGAACGTAATACCTGATGATTCACAGACACTCTAGTTAAAACATCTCTTCAACAAGGTCCACACCACAGTGGCAATGGTACTGGACAGTGTCCCTGGCTGTTCATACACAAGCTGACATATGAAGTCACCACTCACCTAAATGTTCTGTCCAGATGGAGTCTTTATACAGGTTACATACATGTGGAATGATGTACGGTAATGGTGTTCAGATTCCACAAAGGTTGAGCTACAACGTCTTCTTCTTCTCCTTTTGGTTGCTCCCATTAGGGGTCGCCACAGTAAATCATCTGTTTCCATGTCTTCCTGCCCTCTGCATCTTGCACTGTCACACCATCCACCTGCATGTCCTCTCTCACCACAGCCATAAACCTCATCTTAGGCATTCCTCTTTTCCTCTTACCTGGCGGCTTCATCCTTAGCATCTATTTCACAATATACTCTGCATCCCTCCTCAGCACATGTACAAACCAACTTAATCCTGCCTATCTGGCATGGTCTACTAACCTTCAAACCTGGCCTGACCCTCTAATATACTTATTCTTAAACCTGTCCACCCTCGTCACACCCAGTGCAAACATTAACATAAATTGATTAAGGGTAGAACTACAACAGGTCCTGGAAACTCTCACCCTATAAGCCAGACCAATGTTATCTGGAAGGCTATGGAGCACAGCATTATGGAACTCATTAACAGAGATATTATGAACCTGCAAACACTGCACCATACCCACTTAGGTTCTCTAAAGGCCAGATCATGGCTCCTACACCTAGTAGACTTCAAGCCAGTCAACAAGGCTATAGGTGAGGGAGGGGAGGTCAACATAGCCAAGCTATAGCTCAACAGCAAATCATACCCATCCCACATACTGGTATTAGACATAACCTCAACAGACTGACCATAAACGATTGTTAGATGATGGCTTGACAACTGACGCACAGATGTAGGACACACAGTAACATTTGCAGCCTCCATGTGCTATTCTATGCCAGTAACAAGTGGTATTCACCTGCACTCAGTCCTGGGACCACTCCTGTTTGGCATATAGCTTTCTTAGGTACAAGCAAACACAGTAGGGATATGTCTGCCCACGTTTGATGATAATGCATACTGTGGGCTATACTTTATTCTCCAGATGACACACACATCCTCCAAAAGGGTATCATACAGATAGATACATGGTGTCAAACTCATACTGTAAAGCTATAAGCCTAAGAAAGCATAGTTATCCACTTTTGGAAAACAAAGTATCCCCAGAGTACCACATAGGTAGTAGCCCCCAAAATGTGGAACAGGTACTAATGTATACATAGAGCCATGTGTTAAGTCATCTCTCCTTTGATAATCACATTACCAAAGGGTTTTGGAAATCCCTCTATGGAGCACATAAGCAATAAAGGGTTTGCATGCAGATCCATAGAGGTTGTTGCACACCTATAATGATTAGTCATCTTTGCCAGACTTTGCTTGCTTTGGAACCGGTTTCAAATATACCTCAAGCATAAACCCTCACTCACACTCTTCAATAGAAACCGTGATGAGTGGATGTGAAACGGAAGCCATAGCCCAGGGATCAATGCAGTGGCTAAGCTTGTCACCAGCATACAGAAGTGACCTAAGGTCTGGAAAGCGCCAGCATGCTCTGGCAAAGATAACACATGCGTTCATGGAGAAAGCAGAGTAGCCAGCTATGAAATACTTGAGATCACATTCTAGTATATGGATTTGCCCCACAGCTACCTTACATGTGTAATGCACATATAGTTGTCATTGTGATATGTCATACACTATAAAAATCAAAATCCACTCCACATTGACCAACAGTGTCATACACCTGGAGTACAGGCACACACGAGATTCAAACTCTTTCCTAACTACATTATGATATTACAACAGTACACATTTACACGACACGCTATCTACATCATTAGTGGGATTTTATCTTTCCACAGGTATATTTGTAGGATGGTGACATCATCGGACTTGACAAAGATGAGTATACCACTTTTAAGGTGTTTGAGTAGTCTCCAAAAAGGTTGCGCCTCCTCAGAGAGGCACACAGTTGGCAAGTGCAGGATTCAAACCCCTGCCTAACTACATTATGATACTACAGCAGTACGCATTTACATGACACACTGTACACATTACTGGGATTCCACCTTTCCACAGGTATATTTGTAGGATGGTGACATCATCAGACTTGACAAAGATGAGTATACCACTTTTAAGGTGTTTGATTAGTCTCCAAAAAGGTTGCACTTCTCCAGGGAGACACACATACACACAGTTAGCAAGTGCAGGATTCAAACCCCTACCTAATTACATTATAACACTACAGAAATGCACATTTACACAACACGCTATACCCATTACTGAGACTTCACTTTTCCACAGGTGTATTTGTAGGATGGTGACATCATCGGACTTGACAAAGATAAATATACCACTTTTAAGGTGTTTGAGTAGTCTCCAAAAAGGTTGCTTCTCCCCAGGGAGACACACACAGCTGGCAAGTGCGGTGTTCTTAATCCAAACTAAGTACGTCTTTACACTTCAGCAAGCAATATGGAGTTACAGGGTGCAATACAGACATTACTTGCTGACAGTCTGCACAAAGGTTTTTTTCACATTTGCTAACCTCAGCAGGCTTATCATACTAGGTGTATTGTGAGTGTATTGTATGCATAGGCCATGACCATATCATATATGGGTTGATGCACCACATGCTGGCACACACAGGGTCAAACCTTGAGTAGCATCTTACCTTCACCTACATGATACTGCACTATAACAGAAAGATGATAAACTTCAACAATTGGCTGAGCTTCTGGTGTCATTCAAAGGAGATCCAGTCTCTGTCTGCCTGTGATGACATGATAGACAAGACTTGTTGCTTCACTACATATGGTTTGTACCTGTTGCCCCTATGCTTCTGAATACTGGCCAAGGCTCGTGCTGTCCTCATATTACCTTTTTTAGGCAAGGCTCAAAGAGGCAGCCATGGTGGTGCAGCAGTTAGCATTATTGCCAGAGAGCAAGAGGTTCTCTGGTCCAATCCTTGGCTGGGGTGCCTTCTGTGTGGAGTTTGCATGTCCTCCCTTTGGTTGCATGGGTTTCCTCCCACAGACATGCTGTAGGTGGATTGGACACTCTGAATTGGCCCTAGGTGTGAGTGTGTGTGCCTTCTGTAGAAGGTTGGGTGCTGGGTTGGCAACTCAACACTGTAAAACTCTATTGCCAATCATGAGATGACAAAGTGATCTGCTGTGGCAACCCCTAACCAGGAAAAGCCAAAAGAAGAAGGCAAGGTTCATAGGTAGGTAGGTACTAGGCTATCTGCCCAAGGGCATTTATAAGCCTAGCCAAAATGTGTTGGCTTTCACCTCCCTTTCAAATTAGTTTCCTGGGCCTCTGTCTAGCAGGGCCACTGAAGTGATCCCAGGGGTAATTTTACAATTTCCCATCCATTCATCAAGATTCCTCTTGAAGAGAGTCTGCAAGAAGCTCTGCCTAACATCAACTGGGATTCTATTCCAGAGTGAGGGAAGTCTCTGGGACAGGAATCTATCCCTCCAGCACGTCCTATTTATTGCTTTGCTGAGATTTAATTCACTGGAGCGTGTGGCTCTAAGAGATTTGTTTTTCTTGAGGTGGAGCATGTCCATTAATTCTGGGTTGGACATGGCCTTATACGTCAGGCATAGATCACATCTGAGCAAGCAGTAAGCAACTGAATAGAGCTGGAGTTTCTTTAGTCGAGCTGCATAGGGCATCTCTTTGAGGCCCATGATCCTCTTGGTGAAGTACTTCTGTGGTCTTACCAGCTGTTGCATGTGCCAATTAAGGTACATACCAAATGGGGCATTGTACTCTATTATGGGCCTAATGAGTGATGAGAAGAGGGGCACAATGACCTCTCTTGATCTAGAGGTGAACCCTTTCATGATTAGGTGGGCTACATAGAAGGAATAACTAACCACTTTGCCAATGTGATTATCAAAGGAGAGGTTACTATCTACCTGGGTCCCCAGGTCCCTAATTACATTTTCCGTACCTAGTGGATTACCACCTATGTGGTAATTTGTGGGCACTTTGTTTTTTCCAAAGGGGATGACTATGCATTTTTTGCCATTCAGCTTGAGGCCATGGTTTTGACACCAGGTATCTATCTCTGCAAGACCTTTCTGGAGGATGTCTGTGTCAGCCAGAGAGTCAATTATGGCCCCAGTTTACAGTCATCTGGGAACTTGGTCAGCCATAGTCCTCCCGTGTTTGCCTGTACCTCAGAGATGTATATACTGAACAGGAGGGGTCCCAGGACCGAGACCTGTGGGATGCCACTTGTGACTGGTTTAGAGTTGGACATGGCACCTGCAACTCTGACCATGTGTGTTCTATCCGTGAGCCAGTTGGCCACCCATCTCACAACATAGGGATTAATGTTCAAGCTGGTGAGCTTGTCTATGATGCTAGAGTGGGGAATGGTGTCAAAGGCCTTAGTGAGGACCAGGTAGGCTGTGTGGACTACCTTCCCTTCACCTATGGCCTTGGTAACTATTTCAAAGAAGTCAACTAGGTTTAGGAGGCAGGATCTGCCTTTAACAAAGCCAAATTGGGTAGGGTGCAGTATCTGGAGGTTCCTAATGTCTCTGTTTATGAGTTCCATGATAATTTGCTCCATAGCTTTGCAGACCAGGCTTATAGAGTGATAGTTCCCAGGTTCTGTTGTGGCACTACCTTTGTGGAGCGGGATGACTGTTGCTGTACACCATTCTTTGGGTACATAGCCTGTGGTAAGGTTGAGTCTGAACAGTGAATGTAGGTGAGGGTTTAGTTCCTTTTGGAGCTCATGTAAGATGCAGCCTGGGACACCATCCAGTCCCATTGATGCTGTGTTCTTAGCTTTGGAGAGGGCTGTTTTTACCTGCATGTCCATGAAGTCTGGGGTTCTGCATTCTTCTGGGATGGACATGGGCCTTTTTGGGGGTGAGAGGGGGTGAAGTTTGCACTCCACTTGTCCACCAGGATGTTGGCAATGTCAGTTGGTTCAGTGTATTTTTTGCCATTTTGCAGTAGCTGAAAGCATATCTGAGAGTTGCCACCTAAATGTTTGATATAGCTAAAGAAGGCTTTGTGGTTATCTTTAGATTCCTTGGCAATTTTTCTTTAGAAACTGGACTTGAATTATTTTGTGAGCGATCGTAGTTTCTTGCTAATAATGATCAGTGATGCCTTTCCTTTTTAGAATTTTGCTCTATCATGTGTTAGTTTCCTCCTTCTGTTGTATAGCTTATTCATGGGCAAGGACCACCAGATTGGTTTCTTCTTTTTGGAGGAGTGAGTCTTGGTTTAATTGGCATGGCTCAATCCATGCATCCCTGTAGATGCTCATATAATGCACTTATAAAGGATTCTGCAGAATGGATAGCATTATCCTGTAGCAAGGGGGCTTTGAAACTTTCCACTTCGGTCTTGAGAAGTGTGAAGTTTGCTTTTGAAAAGTTTTTCACAGTGGTTTTGTTGACTGGGGGGGGGGTCGGGATGTGGATGTCCAGTGTGATTACTTCATGATCTGATATTACCAGCAAGGGGTTTACCTCTGGTGTGGAACACTGATCCCCCATGTTGGTGATGATCAGGTCCAGTATGTTGTCACCTCTAGTGGGCGTGGTGACCAGCTGTTCCAGGCCGTTTGAGTTTATAAACTCTAGGAAGCATTGGGCAATGGACTTTGCACTTGAGTAATTCTCCCAGTCAATGTTTGTGTAGTTGAAATCTCCTCATATCATGGTATTTGGTAGGACCTTTATATTTCCCAGTGTTCTCAGGAATACTGAGTGAGGGTCCTGGGACAAGGTATGTGATCTATAGCAGGCTACGATCTGATAAGCAGCTTTGCCCAATGTTAGTTGCACTTGCATGGTCTCCAAGGCCTCGTGCTGTGCCACTAACCTGGAGGTGTGGGTACCCTTTATGAAAATGGATACACTCCCTCCTTTAGTATTTCATTCTGGGTTTTGGGGCCGACGCTCGGAGGGATTGGGATTTCTTTAAGTCGAGCATGTCCAACAGCTCTGTTTTTGACATAGCTTTGTATGTTAGGCAGAGATCACCTCTGAGTAGGCGATATGCGACAGAGTAAAGCTGTAGTGTTTTGAGATGGTCTGTGTATGGCATGTATTTGAGGCCGCTAATCCTCTTTGTGAGGTATTTCTGCAGGCTTTCCAGTTGTTGTAGATGTCTTGTGAGGTACATAGCAAAAGGGGCATTGTACTCTATAATGGATCTAATGAGTGATGAGTAGAGGGGAACAATGACCTCTTTTATTCTGCATGAGACACCTTTTGTGATGAGGTGTGCCATGTAGAAGGATTTCCTGACTACTGTGGCGATGTGATTATCAAAGGAGAGTCTACTGTCCACCTGTGTCCCAAGGTATCTTATCACACTTTTGGTGTTAAGTATACTACCACCTATGTTGTAGTTCATGGGTACAGTGTTTTTACCAAAGGGGATGACAATGCACTTTTTGGCATTGAGCTTGAGGCCATGGCTTTGACACTAGGCATCTGTCTCAGTGAGGCCCTTTTGTAGGATGTCCAGATCGTTAGTAGTCTCGATTATGGCTTCTAGTTTGCAGTCATCTGGGAACTTCATTAGCCAGAGACCTTCCATGTTAACCTGTACTTTGCGGAAGTAGATACCAAACAGGACAGGACCCAGGACTGAATCCTGTGGTACTCCACTTGTCACTGGTGCGAAGTCGGACTTGGAGTCTGCTACTTTCGCAGTGTGGGTTGTGTCAGTCAGCCAGTTGGCAACCCATCTTGTGACATAGGGAGTTATACCTAGTTTAGTGGGTTTATCCATAATTCCAGAGTGGGTGATGGTGTTGAAAGCCATGGCAAGATCTAGATAGGCTGTGTGAACCACCTTACCCTTGTCTACGGCTTTGGTGACTGCTTCAAAGAAGTCTATCAGGTTTAGGAGACATGATCTGCCTTTTACAAACCCAAAATGATTGTGGTCCAGAGTTTGGAGATTACCAATGTCTTTGTTTATAAGTTCCATGATGATACGTTCCATGGCCTTGCAAACCAGGCTCACCAGGCTAATGGGGTGCTAGTTCCTGGGGTCCGTGGTGGCTCCCCCCTTGTGTAGTGGGATAACCGTCACTGTGCACCATTCAGCAGGCACAAAGCCTGAGGTGAGGCTATGATTGAACATGGTATGTAGGTGTGGTGCCAGTTTGTTCTGTAGTTCGTGTAGAATGCAGCCTGGGATGTAATCTGGTCCCATGGATGCTGTGTTTCTGGCTTTGGAGAGTGGTTTTTACCTGTGCAGCCATGATGAGAGCAACTTTGCATTCTTCCGGTATAGAGATGTGCTCTTTCATGGGTGAGAGGGGGGTAAAGTTAGCACTGATCCTATCTGCCAGGCTGTTGGCAATATCAGTTGGGTCTGTATATTTAGTGCCATTGTGCTGTAACTCAGAGCAGATCTGAGTGTTGCCATTGAGATTCTTGACATAGCTATAGAATGCTTGTGGTTGTCTTTAGAATCAGTGTCGACTTTGTTTTTGTAACTAGCTTTTTGGAGGATTTTATCAGTGATCGCAGCTTCTTCCTGAGGCTGACCAGGGAGTTCCTCCACTCATGGGATTTTACCCTCTTTTGCAACAGTTTCTTCCTTCTGTTGTGCAGTTTGTTTATGGCAGGGGACCACCAGATCGGCTTCCTTTTCTTGGAGGATAGTGTCTTGGTTCTGTTTGGGATAGCATGATGCATACACCCATATAAGTGTTTATAAAGTGGATTCAGTAGTCTTAACAGTATTGTCCATCTGCATGGGTGTCCTGAAGCTCAGCACTTCTGTCTTAAGAAGCATGAAGTTGGCTTTGGAGACATTTTTAACATGGTTTCCTTAATGGGGGGTGGGTCCAGAATGTGGATATGTAGGGCAATTAGCTTATGGTCAGGTGGGACCAATGAGCTGTTGACTTCAGGTGTGAAACACCGGTCACTCAGGACAAACCAAACCCCATAACCAACACAAATAACCACAAAGTTAGCTAAATGCTACTCATTGCCAGAAGTCTCAGCCTCTAGATGCACACACTCGAGGTACATCTCAGTATGGAGAATATTGATATCTGTGCAGTAACAGAAACCTAGTTCAAGGCTCCAGAGAGCACACCAGCACTACCAGGATACTACTCATTCCATGCCTTCCATCATCAGGACCTGGATCATAGCACATAGGGCAGGGATGTATCCATATTCATCAAGGATACCTACACCTCTCTCTCTACATCCTCTCTACAGGATATGTACCCATAGAATGTTGCACAGCAACATTCTTCACACTCCACAGGGGTGGGGCCACAAAAACCCCTTGGCATTCATGCTCTATGAGCCTGACAAGTCTGCTCTTTAAGACAATGGAGCCAATCATAATGGAAGTCAACAATAAAAAGATTGTGAATCTTCACACAGTTGAGCACACCCAGTTTGGCTTCATCATATGCAGATCACATCTCCTGAACTGGGTGGATTTCTTTGAGACCATTACCCAGGCTACAGATGATTGAAATGAGCTCAACACAGCCTACCTATACCTCATTACAACCTTTGACACCATTCCCCAGTCAGGTATCATAGATGAACTCACCAACCTGGGCATGAATCCATACATCACAAGATGGATTGCAAACTGGCTCACAGATAGATTCCACAAACTAAGAGTTGCTGGCTACATGTCAGACTCTACACTGGTAACAACTGGTGGCCCCCAGGGTTCAGTCCTGGGGTCCCTCCTGTTTGGTATAGACTTCTCAAATGTACATGCCACACAGGAGGGTTGTGATCGACTAAGTTTGCTGGGAACTGTAAAGTGTTTGCCATAACAGATTCCCTTGATGACACAAATAATCTCCAGAAGGGACTCTATGAGACAGATGTGTGGTGTCAGAATCATGGCCTCAAGCTCAATGTGGAGGAATGCATAGTGATCCCCTTTGGTGAAAACAAAGTACACACAAACTACCACATAGGTGTTACCCCCTTAAAGCTGACAAGGTAATAAGGGCTCTGGGGACACAAGTAGATAGTCATCTTTCCTTTGACAACCATGTTGCCAAAGTGATTGGGAAATCCTATGTGGCCCACCTAATCAACAAAGGGTTTGCATCAGGATTCGAAGCGGTAGTGGTGACCCTCTACTCTTAAGTCATCAGACCCATCATTGAGTACAATGCACCATTTTGGATGTACTCGGCTACGCATATCCAGCAGCTGTAGAGACCACAGAGGTACCTCACCAAGAGGATTACTGGCCTCAAACAGTTGTGTTATGCAACACAACTGGTAAAACTAAATCTGTTCTTCGTTGCGTACCTCCTACTCAGAGGCACACTCTGCCTAACATACAGAGCCATGTCCAACGCATAACTGCTGAGCATGCTCCATCTACAGATAACAAAATGGAGTCACCCTACACACTCCAGGGATATGAACCTCATCACAACAGTGAATACAACATGCTGGTGGGATAGAGTACCATCCCAGACACTTGCCTTACTGTGGAACAGAGTCCCAGTGTACATCAGACAAAGCCCCTCACTGACACTCTTCAATAGGAACTTTGATGAGTGGATGGGAAACAGACAATTCACGCCAGGCATCACATCAGCAGCCCCACTAGAAAGGGGCTTAGGGTACTAACTATTAGAACGAGGGCTTGGGAGACTACCCAATGGGGTGGTGAAAGCTGCACAACTTGCCTAGGCTAACATATGCCTTATTGAAGATAGGTTCATAGGTATGTAGTAGACTATGTGACAGGTACATGTCTACAGATAGTAGATAAGTACTTAATTGTACCGTCGTATTGTACAGCAGGGACATGGACCACATACACTGTAATGCTTACAGATACTGGTGGCTGTTATGTACACTGGGTGAGATGTGCACCTCATGTCTTTTGTGCCATTGGGATGTGTGCTGGGTGTGACAGTCCTGGATGGCTACCTGTCATGGTCACCCTCTTACACACATCTCTACCCATCCATCTTTGGCTTATTACACTGTGTTTCTCCTATATATACATATATATATATATATATATATATATATATATATATATATATATGTATGTACATAGGTAGGTAATAGGTATGGCCAGAGTGTGCAGCTATCACCACCCATGGAGTTAGTTCCCTAGGCCTCTGTGTAGTAGAGCTGATGAAGTGATCCATGGTGTGACAGTTCAGCTTCACATACACTCATCAAGGCTCCTCTGGAAGAGTGTCAGTGAGGGACTCAGCTTAATGTAGGCTGGGAGGGAGCCTGTTCCAAAGAAAGGGAAGTCTGTGAGTTATTAATGTATCCCTCCAACATGTTCTATTTATTGTTGTGATGATGATATCCCTAGAGCATGTAGTACAGTGAGCTTGGGGTTACTTCAGATAGCACATGTGCATCCGTTGTGCATTGGACATGGACCTGTCTGTTGGGCAGAGATCACCTGAGTAGACAGTATGCAACAGAGTACAGATTGAGTTAAATTCAGTCTTGTTGCATGGGGCAACTCTTTGAGGCCAGTAATGCTCTTGTTGAGGTACGTCAGTGGTCTTTCCAGCTGCTGAAGGTGCCTATTCAGATTCATCGCAAGTGTGTTGTGGTACTCTTTGATGGGTCTGATGACTGATGAGTAGAGGGAACCTCCTTTGACCTACATGCAAAGACCTTGGCAATTTGTGGGAACACAGCATGATTTTCTAACCACTTTGTGAATGTGTTTCTGAAAGTAGAGATGACTATCCACATGTGTCCATAGATCCCTTATTATTACCTCCATATTTAGGGTGTTGGCACCTATGTGGTATTTGTATGACTGTAGCTTGAGGCCATAAGTTTGACACCACATCTGTCTGACTGAGACCCTTTTTAAGGATGTCTCTGTTGTCCCAAACATCGATTATGACAAACTTTTTGCAGTCATCCACAAACCTTGCTAAACATAGCCCTCGTGTTTGACTGTATTTCTGAAAAGTATACACCAGACAGGAGTGGTCCCAGCACTGAGCCATGGGGGACAGCAGTTGTTACCAGCTTGAACAGGAGACCACAATTCTTACCTTGTGGGATCTATCTGCTCCCCAGGTGGCAATCCATCAGATGACATACGTGTTTATGCACAGGTTGTTGATTTTGTGGATACAACATGTGTGTGGGATGTTGCAAAAAGGCTTTTCAAGGTCTATGTAGGCAGTGTGTAGATCATTTCATTGATGCATGTCCTGGGTAACTGCCTTGAAAACTGTCTAGCAGGTTTAGGAACCATGATCTGCCCCTGACCAAACCAAAATGGGTAGGGTTGGGTGTTTGTAGGCTCTCAATAGCTCTGTTTATGAGTTCCATAATGATGGACTCCATGGCCTTGCACATCAGGCTTATTAGGCTTATAAGACAATAGTACGCATGGTCTGTTGTGCACCAATACTCGTGGAGTGTGCCAAACGTTGCTGTAACCCATTCAACAGTTTCATATCCTGTACAGACTGTGAGTCTCAACAGACTGTTCAGGTGCAGGGTCTGTTTGTTTTGGAGTTCACATATGACGCAGCCAGGGAAACCATGTTATTCCACACACGCCATGTTTTTAGGTTTGGAAAGAGCTATTTAAACATTGTATATGTGATTTCTGGGTTTTCACAATCTCCAGGTATGACAATGGGCCCTTTTGTTAGTGAGAAGGGGGGTAAATATGTATGAACCTGTCTGACAAGATGTTGGCAATGTCAGTCATGTACATGTATTCATTTACAGTTTGCACTGACTCAGAACATATATGAGTTTACATTGATATTTATGACATAGTGAAAGAAAGCTTCATGGTTCTCTGTGGACTCTTTGACCATGGCTTGGATAATGCTAGGAGTGCTCATTGTTTCTTGATGATACTGATCAGAGTATTATTGATCTTCTTTGGTTTTTCACTTTCTTTGAACAACTTAAGTACTTGGAGTACATAGTTTGATTATGACAGGGGTCCAATATATTATATGGGTCTGTTTTCATATCAGTGTGTGCACAAGGCAGGATTGGTAAATAGTGACAAGTGTCTGGAGTAAGAACTGCAACTGCCAGATATGTGTGGCCCACTGCTGTACTCAGACATGGCCTAAGTGTGTGAGCATGCCCAGTATGACCTTTCAGTATGTTGCTGACTGAAATTTGCTAAATTAGTTTGTGTGTGTGAGCATGCCCAGTATGAGCATATATACTATATGTGTGTGAAAATCAAGTTGGTTATTATTTGTACATTTCTACACAGGGGGGCACACCTGATTATTACTGTGTGTGTACATAGGATGAAGGGTTCACCTGACACTAACACATTTGCTAGGCCTGCACTGCTATGTCAGGTACTCCATTTCAGTCTGTACTGTTGCCTATCGTACTGGCTTGAGGGATACCACTGCACTACAGACCTTAGCTTCCAATTACATGCATATTAGTTTGTGACTTCATAGCCTACCCAACCCACATCCCACTGCCTGGCCTGCTGTTATCTGTCTGCATAGGCCTGGGGGGAGGTTACTCATATGCCTCTTCAGAGGGCATGATACAGCATTTGTTTGTGTTTGCATTTGTCTACATTTGTCCTGCTGGCTGTGACTGTTAGGTATGTGACCCCCCAACTGGTATGTGTGAGTGAGTTAAGTTGTGTCTGTGCCATTGAAATGCTGTCATGGCTTAATGGTTCAGTACTGTGACTATAGTGCACAGTATTCTGAGTTCGAGCCCTGTCACTGCTTTTTATTTTCCTGCTGGGCAGACCAGACTGCTTAAGGAACAGTAAAGTAGGTGAGCATGTTTACCCGACTTTGCTCAACTTTGCCCGACCTTGCCCGACTTTGCCCAACATTGCTCAACATTGCCCAACATTGCACTGGTTAGTGCAGTGAGCAGCTACATGCAATTGTATTTAAATATGCTCAATACTGCTAAAATGTGCATAGCAGTGCTTTATATTGCTTAAAATAGGGCACTCATGCCTCAGGTGGTGCTGCAGGGCTGCCTATGTCGGATGCACATAGTACACTCCCTATACATGTTTGAAAACAGGTAGTGGCAAGTTAGGCATCCCTTTTACTGTATGTGCGAGTCAGAGAGAGGTGTCATTTCCAGGGTTCCTATTGAGTCAGTATATCTGCTATGCGTTGCCTCTTTGCCAAGGCCAGGGCATACTGGGCACGCCTCCTTCTGCCTACTGTGGCAGGCTCAGGTTGTTCCTCCTCCAAGTCATACTGTGCCTGTGCAGGTCCTGGCAATGGTGGGGGGCTGTTTGGCCCTGCCCCATGCTGTTCCTGCTGCAGCTGTTTTCACAGGATTATATTGTGTAGGATGGCACATACCATGACAATTTGGGTACATGTAGTTGGTGTGTACTGCAAGGCTCCACCAGATGTGTCCAGGCACCGGAACCATGACTTGAGCATCCCAAACACACGCTCAATAATGTTTCTTGTTTGTGAGTGTGCCTCATTATGGAGTTCTTGTTCGGGTGTGTGTGCATTTCTGATGGGTGTCATCAGCCATGGCTCCAGTGCATATCCAGCATCGCCAACTAGGTGACCGTCAGGGATGTCCCCATTGACAAATCTCTGGTACAGCTGGGTCAGATGCCAGATGTGGGAATCGTGATAGCTTCCAGGGCAGCCAGCACACACATTCATTATTATGCACTGGGGATCGCACGTGACCTGGCAGTTGATGTAGACCCTACCCCGCTCACCGGGTGGTGCTTTGATGTGTATGTGTGTGCAGTCTATTGCACCCACTACCTCAGGGTATTCTGCTATTTGGTGGAAAAGACGCATATTGCTGGCCAATGCCTCATGGGAATTGGGGAAATATACATGCTCACCGACATGAGCTGACATGGCATCCAGGAACTGGTGTAGTACCCTGGATGCTGATGCCTGTGAAATCCCCATCATATCACCAGTTAGTCTCTGGAAGGTACCTGTAGCTAGTATTCTTAGGCCAACACATACCTTGGTATCCACTGGGATGGGTTCCCCTCTGTTGGTTCTGTGTTTGAGGCGTGACCAGCACAGCTCAACAATTTGCTGCAGGAGGTCTCTGTCAACCTTATAGCACTCCATTATCTCCAGCTCATGTAGCACCTGGTAGATCTGTACACTCTTCTCCGTCTCCTCACTTTGGGTTGCTCAGCAGCATTCACAACATCACCACCCTCAGCACCTTGTACATGTTGGTTTATGATAGCAAGAGCAGCCCCTAACATTTTGTCTGACTTTAAAGTTTTTAAGCTTTCCCTCTTTGTATACTGCAGTGTTGCAGATTTCTTGGGAAAAAAAAAACAGGGAAGAATGCTGTTTGCAGAGTTTAAGGTGCTGGGCAGGGCTGGGCTAGTCTTCTGCCTGTGTAATTGGCTGATTCTGATATATTTCACCTGGCAGCTCTGCTAGTTTTCCTTGGTTAACTTCCTATTACTTCTTTTCCGTCCTTTTCCCTTTCTGTTTCCGCCTGGGGCAGCGCTGCGCAAACAAGCGCAAACACGCGCACACTGGTGCACACACACGCACACGCTGTGTGCCCATTTGCAAGAAATTTCAGATATTTTCACGGCGTACACCTTTGGTTTCTGGTTTTCAAAAAGGACAACTGTAGACACGCCTCTTGCAATCCTGAGCAACTCAGGGCAAACACAGGCACTGTGCTCCAATAAGCATACAGCCTTTCTGACATACCCCCTCATGATGTCACCTATCTTCTACTCTACTACTCACCTACTCCTACAATTACACTCTTGGGACATGGCTCACATGCTGGGGAAAATTGAGATTCACTATCCTTATCCTCATTTGCATAGGATTGTCTACTAATGCTTGGTTACATCTCTCGCACTGAGCTTCACCCCCTTAGCAACCAGTACTCAGTGGCAATGTTGTCTTCAGCCTGCCATTCACCTGCATGGCAGGATAAGTTTTTTAGTGAAAATGCCTATTTTTGGCTATTTTGAAATTTTTTAAGTGCCACACGTTTGAGCGGCGCTGCTCTATGCTTAAACATCGGAGATCGGGGGAAAAAAATAGATTTTAATAATTTTAAACATTTAAAAATGCCAATGGCCTTATATTTGGCCATTGGTATGCTTCCTCAACCGGATGCATCATTTATTTGGAGCTGTCATAGCTCCGTTTAACAATTTGCAGAATGGTACTCCATTACCAACGTGGTACATTTCTGCAAATAACACTACTCTTCCACGGACATGTTAGTGTTTCCTGGATTTCAAATTTACCTCATTTGCATAGCTTTCAGCAGCAAATGAGGTAATTTGCATACCATGACGCTCTCCGTGCAAGAGTAGCTTTAGTAGCTCTCATGCACGCCCCTTGCCTGCTGTTGCTGGATCGCTTGGCAGACATATTGGCTGTCTGACATCTTACTGTACTCTACAACTTTGTGCAAGCTTTCGTAAATCTGGCCCACTGTTAACTCATCCTTCCCCATTATGTATATATATTTCTCTCCATAACCAGAAAATTAAATTAACCCATGACTATCTATGTATTTATATTACATCTGACTACATCCACTGCTATTTAACAATAGTAAAATATTGTATTATTATATTACAATATTTTCAAATTTCCTTTATTACGTTAAATATTTATGTGCATAAATAATTTATATCCTAATACATACGTTTTCCAGTATAATAAACTATTACATTTTACTTATTTTATCTAGATATTCAAATTATTTTCCAAATTCATTCCATGAGAACATAAAGTGTGGAAATTAATAATCATTCTACTCTCTAGTCTAATTGTTTTTTAAAGTTCCCACAATTATTAGTCGGTCATACTATGATACTAAAGAATAAGCTCTTATCTGACCCTTGATGTTTAGACATAAAATGCACGGCAACCGGACTCTCTAGCCTCTGTCTTCTCACATCACCCAAATGCTCCAGAATTCGTACTTTGGCCTTCCTGGTGGTTTGACCAATATACCAGGAACTTGGATCACAGTCAGAACCTATTATATAAATCACACCACAGCTGTTACAATTATAATATTCGTTGGCCCTATACAATTTTTCATTAATCTTTCTGCCAGCTAAATTTTTTACTCGATTACATACTGAACAGTTACCTTACCATAAGATGCGTTGGTGCAGTGGTAGCACTATTACCTCACAGCAAGAGGTTCTTCCATTCACTGGAGTGCCTTCTGTGTGGAGTCTGCATGTCCTCCCCGTGGTTGAGTGGCATTCAAAAGACATGCGTGAATGGGCGTGCCTTCGTTGAAGGTTCGATGTCGGGCTGGCACCTCGGCACTGTAAAAATCGACTGACAATCATTAGCGGACCAGAGTTTCGCTGTGGTAACCCCAAACTGGGAAAAGCCGAAAGAAAAACAACAACAACATACTGAACATTTACCACAACTATAGGTTCCAACAGTTTTACCTACTACATCCAGACATTTTGATTTTAAACCTTTTCTGTTCAGCAAAATGTGAAAATATTGTAATATAATAATACAAGATTTTACTATTGTTAAATAGCAGTGGATGTAGTCAGATGTAATATAAATACATATATATAGTCATGGGTTTATTTAATATTCTGGTTATGGAGAGAAACATATACACATAATGGGGAAGGATGAGTTAATGTGTTTATGATAAACACATTGATAACATGTTGAAAACATGTGTCTTGTATTTCTTTTAACACTGTCATTAAAAAACATGAAGAAAGTAAAGGAAACATTTAAAAACAGATGCATTTAAAAAATAGATGTATTTAAAAGGTTTTAAAAAATGCAGCGGTATTTATGTATGTAATAGTGGTGTAAATATGACAAAACATTTGTGCATCCATTAAAATGCACATCAATATTGGAAATTGTGTTAGTATCAAAATACCTCCGTCTCAGCTACATAATCAAGCTTGTAGAGATACCTAGTACCTTCACCTCAGGTATATGGCCTAAGGCTTCTAGATGCTTACATGTGTCTCCATCTCAGATATATGGCCAAAGGCTTGTAGATGTATACAGATATTTCCATCTTTGGTATATAACCAAAGCCTTGTACATGTATCCAGGTACATTCATCTTGAGTATATGGCCAAAGGCTTCCAGATGCATATGTTTCTTCATCTCAGATATATGGCCAAAGGCTTGTGATGCATACAATGTTTCCATCTCTGGTATATGATTAAAGCCTTGCACATGTAGCCAGGTACCTTCATCTCGGGTATACAGTCAAAGGCGTCTAGATGTATAAGGATGCTTCCATCTTATGCGTATGATCAAAGAAATAGATGTATAGAGGACTTTCATGATGGCTGCACATTGAGCTGTCCTAGTGTGAACACAGAAACTCAGAGGAAAAGGCCAGTAGACTTGTGTTTATGGGTAAATTTCAGTAAATGGCTAGTAAGTGTATTGCCTGGATGCCAGGAATAAAGAAATACAGAAGATGTGGAAAAAAATTAGCTATAAAAAGTGAAGAAGAAACACTGACTGGGGAAAGCTCTGCAGCTGTTCAGCAAAAAGCAATGCAACCTTCAGACGTGGCTTCCAGTAACCTACAGGAAGATATAGGACAACTGCATACAGACCTGGTTAAAACAAAAAACATTGATGGAGTATATCAAGACAAACAACAAAAGGCTGGAAAAAATGGAAGAAAAACAGATATTCATATGAGATGAGAAAGTTGCAAAAATACATTTCACAGCACCATGTGCATTTAATTGAAGGTCTTGATACCCACCCAATAACTATTTCAGATCATGCACCAATATTAACTAAAATAAAAACACAGATTAACGTACACTGGTGCTTTCCCACTATACCTCTCAACCTGGAAACATCAAAAATCTGGACAAGGCTCATGAAAAATAGGTACAAAGCTGTATGCTGATTAACATCTAATTTGCATACATAATTACATAGCCCCATCCACTCCAATGGAATTGTGGGAGACCAACTTTCAAACGCAAACTGAAGAACAGACCATCAAAATATGGCACCACACCAGTGTCCCCTGGAGCCATTCCAATATCCCATTTACTGTGTTTCCTTTTTGTGAGTTAATGTCAGCTAAGAAGGGCAAGTGTCAGTGTGGAAGGCAGATTCTACATAAAAACGCTCACAAGCTCTATTTTGCTTAGGCCCAGAACACAACCATATATCTTGTATTTGCAAGGCCTTTGTCCCAAAGACCCTTAGGGGCTGTCTTTATTCCCTCAGGCTGTACTTGGAAAATCAATGCCTTAAATGCCTTGCGCAGGATATGGACTTGACATCAGGCCCTTCAGAAGAGCCACAAACCAAAAAGGCCAAGAAATCTTGGCCTGAACCATTGGCTGCTCCCTCTATTCTAATCATCCCTCCCAAGACCTATGAAGGCCCAAAGGCCGCACCAGAAACTACAGAGTCTCCTTTAACGGGTACCTTGGGGAAGCCATCAAGGAGTCTGTGAACATGTCCCAGAGGGAATTGCAGGAATCCGAACTGGTCACTGGGGGGAACCACAGCTTACTATTTCTGAAGCCCCACTTAGCATTACCCAGATAGTTGTTCAGGAAGATTTTCTCTCAGACGTTGTTGAATGTCACCCAGTATCTGGACCTCCTTCTTTCCATCATATGTCAGAGGCCCCTATGAAGAAAAAGCAGAAAACAAAGCATATTTCTTCTGGCCAGCAAGCAATGCCCTCCAACCAAACTCCTGACTGGGAGATCTTTACACACAGCCTCTTTAATGCCTTTATGGCTTTATGCCATTCCACAGCTCCTGTCCAGGCTCTACCCCATTCCACTCCTGGGAAAAGGCCTGTGCAAGAAATCTCTTCTGAAGAAGAAGACTCATCTAGGGATGAGTCATTAGCTTACTCCTCACAGATTGCTTCTTCTCTGGGCTTTGCTTCCCCAGAGGAGGAATCTGATGGCACAGATTTTCCTGGGGAAGACATTAAAGTTGGGGAGACCTTTGTGCAGATGACAGATTAATTAAATGGGACTGCTGTCAGGTCTCTGAAACCCAAAACAGGTATTATGACCTCTTACAGATGGAGTCCCCTAATCCTTCTGCCATTACCCCTGTACTGCCTGCCTTGTTGGGACACCTTTTCTGCTGTGTCAAAATCTGCAGACTCCCAAACTCCAGCCCCTAAACGTCCTGATAAATTTTATAATGTGCTTAAGGATGCCAAGTTTCTCTTTAAGGCCCCTTCAGCGGATCCTTCAACCATTTCTGTAGCTGTAGATAAAACTTACAAATTGCTACCCTCCACTTCCTTACTTCCCTCTGTCAAAGAGAGTAAAATTATGGAGAGGTTAGGCAAAAAGGTTTATACATCTGCCATTCTGGCTTTCAGAGCCATGAATTACCAAACCCATATGGCAAAATACTCCCTGGCTGTCATGGCAGATACTGTAAAACTTATTTCAGACCTTCCAGATTCCCGTAATAAGGCAAAAATATCCAGCATTCTAAAATCCTGCAACCAGGTTACTAGGCACTCCATTAAGTGCAGTTATGATGCTGTGAAGGCATCAGCCAGGGTAGCAGCATCAGGATCTGTCTTAAGGAGGTATTCTTGGCTTAGGTTGCAGCCTTTGCCAGATGATATTAAAGCCAAGTGTATGGATGCCCCTTTAGACAACAAGGCCTTATTTAGCTCTGCAGCTGTTGATCTCTTTAAAGCCCTTCGGAAAAGGGGAAAGAGTTACAAGACCTGAACACACATTTTTGTTTCCCCGGTTCCCCGCTTCCAGAGGAATTATCCAGCTAGGACCACCATTATCCAGCTAGGATCACCTTTGTGAGAAAGGTGTCTAAGCATCACTCTCCCAAGAGGAAAAAGGACAACAGAAAACAGGCAATAGGCTTCTGCAAGATCTTCCCCTTCCACTCTGTCTCAAATGCAGTCCTTTCGGTCAAAACCTGGTAGCCTGTGACTACCAGACCCTAAAACCCAATAAGTCAAAAAGAGGAAACAGTAGCAAATATAGATAACAAAAAAACCCTATGGGGTACTTATCTAAAGCACTATCGAAGCACAAAGTGACTTTCCAAAGCGAGTGACAACTGGAGCTGGCAGTCAAAGAGGCAGCAGAAAAGTTCTGAGGAAGGTGTGTGCTGACGTCCGCTTTATACCTGACATCCGTTTATGACCGACATGTGATGCGGGACTACAAATGTACCTTTGCAGTAGCATTTTAACTTTGGTATAAGGGCTGAACATACGAGTCATCCTGAGGCGGAGTCTCTTATGTTATGGATACTGCAGCATATGAATAGAAGGACATACTTTGTTATATGGATATGTATAGTAAGCTACAAGCAGTTAAATGTTTTAGTCCCTTTAGTCTTGTAGACAGGTCAGGCATATTTTTATCAACCAGAGAAGTTGTGGGTAGAAATTAATAAAGAGCTGAAGGACTTTATCTGGGAGGGGAAGATGGCAAGAGTCAAGTGGGATAAGCTGATTCTTCCAGGTGGATTGGAATTACCCAACTTGAACGATATTTCAGAGCTACACAGTTAAGACTCCTATACAAAGCACAAGCAGAAAACTATAATTCAAAATGGAAAGGGGTGATGATGAAACATGGGGGAAGCTCAAGAAACAAGGAAAGACTGGCATTTTGGCTGCAGGCCTTTAAGGAGAATAACAATAATTATGCAGAATATTATATCCATAAAGTAGCAGAAAGTATTCTAAGAATTAAACCAAAATAGAAATGGAAAAAGGAGATTCTGCTGATAGTGATGACTGCAATTAGGGATACAGACAATAGGCAAGAGGGGGCTGGAATTTATTGGAGAAAACTGGCAAAGGAACCAAAGTATTCAGAGGAAATATCTAAAGAGGAAAAGATAACAAAATGGGAAGACACCAAGAATTTATTTGGACTGCAGGTTAGAGATTGCCTTCCCTATCAGGGATTGATAGGGTATAGGCAAAGAGAAAGAAATGGGGGGGGGGTACTAAATGAAGGACCAGCATTGGTAGAGTTTTTAATAGAATCTAGAACAGAAGCTGCCGTTAAAAAAGGAATAATTATTACAGCATATAAAATATTGCATGATAACTATAAGAATCAATCAGAGGGGGTTAGAAAGGATTGGGAAGAGAGATTGGATAAGCAATTCACAAAGAAACAATGGGAAGATATATGCCTTTTTCTTCTTCTTCTTTCGGCTGCTCCCGTTAGGGGTCGCCACAGCGGATCAACTGCTTCCATTTCTTCCTGTCCTCTGCATCCTGCTCTGTCACACCAACCACCTGCATGTCCTCTCTCACCGCATCTATAAACCTTAGCTTAGGCCTTCTTCTTTTCCTGTTACCTGGCAGCTACAGCCTTAGCATCTTTTTCCCAATATACTCTGCATCCCTCCTCAGCACATGTCCAAACCAGCATAATCTTGCCTCTCTGGCTTTGTTCTCCAAACCTTCCAACCTGGCTTGACCCTCTAATATACTTATTCCTAATCCTGCCCACCCTCGTCACACCCAGTGCAAATCTTAACATCTTTAACTCTGCCACTTCCAGCTCTGACTCCTGCCTTTTTGTCAGTGCCACTGTCTTCAACCCATATAACATAGCTGGTCTCACTACCCTCTTGTATATGTATGTCTCCTAAATATGCAACAAAATCTAGATGATTAAGGATTTTTGCCTGGAAATGTTACATTGATATTTTTATACCCAAAGTAGACTCCAGAGAATTTTTCCTTAGGCAGACAGTAAATGTTGGGAGGTGTGAAGGGGAAGAAAGAGGTAATTGGGAGCATATTTTATAGGAGTGCAGTGACTTGACGGACTTTAAGGATTCCCTGCGGGATGCACTGCTGGAGATGCTGGGTGGGCGGATTGGTCTGATGAGGGAGATGATTTTTCTGAGCTATCATACAAAATTGGAATTGCCTACACATGGTAAGGCCTTGCTGTGTCCAATAATGGTGGCTGCCAAAAAAGCAGTTACTAGAAAATGGAAATCAAAATCTAAACCAACTATACTAGAAGTAGTGACTATAGTAACAGAGATAAAACAAGTAGAATTGAGATGTTTAGAAAAGGGTAGGAGCAAACTACATAGGAAGAAATGGGAACTGAGGTTACAATACAGAATGAGCTCTAAAAGGTGGCAGGACTTAAATGAGTTATGTAATGTTTGAATGATAAAGATTGGGTAGATTATAAGATGTATAATGTTTGCAACCGGGAGTGTGTCAGTATGGTTTGTGATGTAAAATGCTTGAGATTAGGATTGTGTCGGTGTGGTTTGTTTTCATTCATATAAATGTATGATTACCTATGCAGTCAATGTTGGTTTAATAAATATGTTTCTTGTTTAAAAAAAATGCAGGAATTGAATAATGTATGTAACATTGCTTAGGTCATATAACAATATATGTGAAGTATAATGTTTGTTATATTAATATAGTTTGATAACTTTTATATAAATGTAAATTTGCCATGTCACAAGTGATATTTCACTAAAGGTGTTTGAAAAAAAAGAAATAGATGTATACAGCTGTCTCCATCTCAAGTGAATGTCCAAACGCTTGTAGATGTAAACAGGTACCTTCATCTCAGGCATACGGCCAAAGGTCTTGTGAAGGGTGAGAAGTATAGAGAAGAGAAAAATGTTAGTATGTGCCTTTCATTTCTCATCATGTTGTCTGTCTAACAGCAAATGCTGACAGGGGTAGAAAAGTACGAAATTTGTTCTGTGCAGAAAGTTCTGTCATGGCCTTCAGAGCTCGTACCTTATGTGGAATATCATAAACAAGCAGTCAGGAGATCTCAATTAGCAAAATGAATGCTGTAGCATTTAGTTTTAATTGGTTAGTGGCTGTTCTATGATTGTTAAAATAATGTTGTGTTTAATGAAAAAGGCATAAAACATGTTGATTTCTGAAGTTCAAGAAGACAGGATCTTGATTTCCTAGTCTGCCACATATGTATCTCTTCTTGCAATAAAAAAAGACGGTTATTCCCTAAAGAACTGTCTCGTGAACGTTATTTGGTATCTTACCTGTCTGTAGATGTACAGAGGTACGTAAACTCCATAAATATATATATATATATATATATATATATATATATATATATATATATATATATATATAGCCAAAGGTTTGTAGATGCATAAAAGTATGTCCTTTACAGGTATATGGCTAAAGGATTTACCCCCATCTGAGGTACATGGCCAAAGGCTGTAGATACATAGGTTCATAGGTAGGTACTAGGCTATCGTCCCAAGGGCCTATGTAAGCCTAGCCAACAATATTCCCTGGATTATGCCACCCAATTAAGTTAATTTCCTGTGCCTCTGTCGAGCAGAGCCACAGAAGTGATCCCCAGGGTGTATTTCCTATTTCTCATCAACTCATCAAGATTTTTCTTGAAGAGTGCTAATGAGGAACTTTGCTTGACATAGATAGGTAGTCTGTTCCAGAGTATAGGAAGTCTCTGGGACAGGAATCTATCCCTCCAGCATGTCCTGTTTATTGTGGTGACAAGGTTTAGGTCCCTAGAATGTGTAGCTCGGAGGGATTGGGATTTCTTTAGGTGTAGCATGTCCAACAGCTCTGGGTTTGACATAGCTTTATATGTCAGGCAGAGATCTCCTCAGAGTAGGCGATATGCTACAGAGTAAAGCTGGAGTTTTGTTGAGATTGTCAGTGTAGGGCATCTGTTTAAGGCCAGTAATCCTCTTTGTGAGGTACTTCTGTGGCCTTTCCGGCTGCTGCAGATGTCTTGTGAGGTACATTCCAAATGGGGCATTGTACTCTCTAATGGGTCTAATGAGTGCCGAGTAGAGGAGAACAATGACCTCTTTTTTCCTGGATGAGAACCCTTTTGTGATGAGGTGTGCCACATAAAAGGATTTCCTGACTACTGTGGCGATGTGATTATTAAAGGAAAGACCACTGCCCACCTAGGTCCCAAGATCTCTTATCACACATTCGGCATTGAGTAGACTGCTGTTTATGTGGTAGTTCATGGCTACAGAGTTTTTACCAAAGGGGATGACAATGCACTTTTTGGCACTGAGCTTGAGGCCATGCCTCTGACACCAGGCATCTGTCTCAGTGAGGCCCTTCTGTAAGATGTCCACATCATTTGGGGACTCAACTATGGCTCCTAGTTTGCAGTCATCTGCGAACTTCATTAGCCAGAGGCCTTCTGTGTTAGCCTGTACTTCAGAGAAGTAGATACCAAACAGGAGAGGTCCCAGGACTGAACCTTGTGGTACTTCACTTGTCACTGGTTTGAAGTCAGATTTGGGAGTCTGCAACTTTTATAGTGTGGGTTCTGTCAATTTGCCAGTTGGCAACCCATCTTGTGATGCAAGGATTTATACCTAGTTTAGTGAGTTTAGCTATAATTCCAGAATGAGATATGGTGTCAAAAGCCTTGGCAAGGTCAAGCTAGGCTGTGTGAACCACCTTACCCTCATCTACAGCTTTGGTGACTGCCTCAAAAAAGTCAATCAGGTTCAGAGGGCGTGATCTGTCTTTCACAAACCCGAAATGGGTGGGGTCCAGATTTTGGAGGTTACCAATGTCTTTGTTTATGAGTTCCAAGACGATACATTCCATGGCCTTGCAGACCAGGCTCATCAGGCTAATAGGGCGATAGTTCCCAGGATCAGTGGTGGCTCCCCCTTTGTGGAGTGGGATAACTGTTGCTGTGCACCATTCAGTGGGCACAAAGCCTGAAATGAGACTATGATTGAACATGGTGCTTAGGTGGGGAGCCAGTTCATTCTGAAGTTCATGTAAAATGTAGCCTGGTATGTTGTCCGGTCCCATGGATGCTGTATTTTTGGTTTTAGAGAGTGCAGCTTTTACCTGCATAGATGTGATTACAGGGACTCTGCATTTTTCCTGTATAGATATGGGCCCTTTAGGGGGTGAAGTTAGCACTGAACCTATCTACCAGGATGTTGGCAATATCAGTTGGTTCTGTAATTTTTGTGACGTTGTGCTGTAACTCAGAGCAGATCTGGGTGTTGCCATTGAGATTTTTGACATAGCTATAGAATGCCTGGTGGTTGCCCTTAGAAAAAGTGGCAATTTTGCTTTCGTAGCTAGCTTTGCAGGATCTTATAAGGGATCTCAGCTTCTTACTGAGCCTGACCAGGGAGCTGGTATCTTTATCTCAAGTCTTCAACCAAAGGCTTACACATTTCTAGATGTCTGTATTTTTTTAAAGTACATCAGAATACAGTAGTAAAATACTTGTTTTCAGCAATTTGAATATAAATGCAGAAATATCATGCCAAAGGATAATATTTGTGTGTATTTTTTTTTTCAGAAAGAAAAATAAGAATCTGGTAAAAAAAAAAAACGCTGCTTGAAACTCCTGCTCCTTGTACCATTAAATTTGAGTAAATATTCAAAAGCTGAGCAAATTTCCAAATAAAAGCAGATTCTCAATATCAGCAACTATTTTGATGGCCTAGTCATGTCTGAAGTTTGAACCATTAAGGACAGACTCTGGATAAGAACTGTAAAAAAAACATCTGTACAGTTTGTCGGGACTGCAAATCTACAGTGATCACATCTGTCATGCCTATTATATAGTGCGCTGATGGAATAATATGATTGAATGACACAATAAGCATTCAGTTTCTATAAAAGACAAGATTATTTACTGTTCTGTCACTTGTGACAAACCTTTCTTGATGTCCCTTGTGAACAGTCAGAACTGATAAGAAAAGATGACTTCCTGAACTGTGAGATTATGCCGCTTGCTCTTTGTTTATCTCACATTCTGGCAGGCATCTCAAGCAGCGTTCTGCTGATTTCTGAGGGGTATGTGACATAACAGTAGTTCCAAGCTAACATTTCTGGATACATTACATATTACTAGCTGAGCCATTCTTGATGGTATGCTACTTTTCTCATTACTTGTTTGCATTAATTTGGTCCTGTGGAAAATATTTTAATAGGCCATCCTTTACAGGGATATGCCTGATACACAAACATGCATTTTGTTAGACACATTCTGTTGGTCACCTACACAGCACTACCTCCCCACAGACTGCAAGAATCCCACCAAGTTAGTTTCAGTACAGAAACGGAGCTCTAACATTAAGTATCCATGTAAAATATATATAAAATTCAGCCCACAATTGAGCACTGTCAGAACAGTTTAATATACATAAAGTTACACTCCTGGACTTCTCAGAAATATTAACTATCATGAACTGAATGTTAAAAAATAACATATAACATTAACATATATAATATATACTTGAAGATGACTTGGCTATAAACAAGCCAGATTTTCTAAAATTTCAATCTTTCAGCGTTCTAGCACTTAAGACTTCATTGAGTGCCTTCAGTTGTCTATTGCAACAAAACATCTCACAAAAAATGAGTATGACAGCAATTTAAAATGTACAGTCAGAGATGCTGTCTACCACAAAGAATATACAGTAGAAAACATTACATTAAGTGGAACATGCTTTTCAGTTTGTACAGTTTGCTTCATGGAAATGAATGCAGTCATTTTCAAATGCAAACTTTTGGACTTTTGATATGATAATGTTTTTTGCAGTACACTTAATTAGACAAAATATAATGATTTCTGTATTCTGTAAGCGGACAGCACATTTTAAACTGCTTGAGAAGTTAAAACTCTTGTTTGTGCACAGACCTATCCACTGCCATTCATCTATTCATGATGTAACAAATAAATTACTATGTCACAAAATGGGGAAATGGTAGAATTAGAAAAGCTCTAAATCTGTGTTTAGCATCAATTATCTGTTTAGATTGATCTTGTTTAATTGATGGAAGCATTCATGTATATAGTGTATATATTTTGTAGTAGCATTTGGGCTTTGTTTTATTTTCTTGGGTTTGTTTATGTAATATTGTTAGTTTATTCAGAAAAATAATAAAGATTGATTATGGAAAAAAAAAAAAAAAGAAAAGCTCTAAATGCCTTGGAGCAACATCCAGAAAACATTTTACAGAGTAACACTTTTTAGCACAGAATTTGTGCACAACAATAGCAAACAGTAAACAATACCTAATCATTTACTACTTGTCTGCATAAGCATAGTGATATACATGTTTTGGTGAAACCTGAAAAAAATCCCCTTGAATATTCTGTTTTACCAAAAGTCTATTACTTCTAAGAGGTACTTGTTATTTACATACTTACTTATTTTTAATTACTGGACAATCGTGTTAGCTACAAATTGCCATTTTAACATATGACCCAGAAACTGACAACAAAAGGTGATTATAAACTATATAAAACATGAATATTTTCATTAGAAGAATATTCATAATGCATGTATAAGTGCTTTCATTACTTATAGTCACTTTTACTTACTTATTTGCAGTATTCCAAAATGATGAGTATTCACTGATGATGTCTGGTGGGAGTACCAAAGCCTAGACCTTCCCAGTAGCGTACGTCCAACATATGACCTCAGCTTGCAAGTGTAGGGGTATATAAATAAACATAGCAGCATACATCCTTAGGCTATTTCCAGGCCAGGAATCTGAAGACATCTGAGAGGAAGTAGTCAGCTAGGAGGGGCATAACAAGACAAGATGAAGGATCCCCCCCCCAGACCTAGGGTCTGTCAGACATGGCAGCAGAGGAAAAAGGAAGAAAGGTACAAAAGGGGAAGGAGGGCGGGAAGGAACACTGCAACAGTGATCAGTAGGACATCTACTGTAATGCCAAGTTCATATACAACTTTACTATATCCAGACTAAAATCACTGGTACAGTATTCTGAACAGATGAGTGATTCAAAAAGTTTAAGGTAACAGAAGGGAGGATAGCTGAGAATGGCGAGGACTGACCATGCAGCTAGAAAGGACTGACCTGGCAAAGGCTGCCCTAGACCTGGAAGAGGCATCAGTTCTGTAGTCTTTAGTGAAAGTGTGCACAGAAGGCCAGGCAGCAGCTTCCAGAATGGTTGTAGAATCTACCCTTTGTAGAAGGCCTCAGAGGTGGTGACTGCTCTAGTAGGATGAGCCCTTGTGAATGAGGATAATGACTTCCCGTGGTAAGTGTAACAGGAAACGAATTTAGAAATTCAGCTTGCAATAGCTTGTTTGGATACTGGCTGGCCCAGCTTAGATTTCATGGAAGAGACGAAGAGTTGGTCAGACTTAGAAAAGACGTAGTCTTGTCCAGATAGAATCTAAATTGTCTGTGCATATCTAGAGAGTGAAGTCTTTCACTCCTGTCATGTGGATTGGGAAAGATGGTTGGTAGATTGAAAAACTGGATAAGGGATATCTCATTTACCACTTTTGGCATGAGTGGGGTTGACACAGAGGGAGACTCTGTCCTTATGGAGAATAAGAAAAGGAGGAACAGCCATTAGTGCTTGTAGTTCTCAGACTCTCCTAACAGAAGTAAAAGCTAGCAACACAATGGTATTCCAGGTGCAGCATTTGAGTAGAATAGCTAGCTCAAAAGGAGGCAGTGAGAGTTTTTCTAACACAAAGTTGAGATGCCAAGGGGGGTGGAGGCACAGGTTACCTCAGAGGGTTTAAATGCAGAATTCCTTTAAAAAAATGTTTGACCTGAAGCCTACAAATAGCAGGTAAATTGAGGGGAACACAGGCTGAGAAGGCTTTAAATTAAGCTTTAACAGAAAAGTAAGCCAAGACCACTTTTGATGCGCTCACACAAATAGAATAAAACAAGAACCACCTCTGATTTTTTTTAGGGTCCCAATTGTTAGTTTGACATCACATTGAAAATCTCTTCCATTTGGCTATATGGGATTTATGTGTGGTGGGTCTCCTTGCCTCCTGGAGAACCCAGAGCACGTCCTCAGAAAACTGGTGTCTGAAAGGGATCAGAATGCTATCATCCATAGACTTAGTTTGAGGGTGATAGGTTGAGGTGAAGCAATCAGACCTTCTGTTGAGTGATCAGGTCCACTTTGTGTGGAAGCTTTTGATGACTGGACCTGGCTAAATGATAGAGAAGAGGGAACCTATGCTGCCTTAGCCAAAGGGGGCTCAACAGTAGAATTTTTGTTTTTTTTTTTCTTTTTGGATCTTTAGTAGAACTTTTGGTAGCAGAGGAAGTAGAAGGAAAAAAAGGAAACGTCCTTGTCCACTAGAAGGATAATGCATCTGTCTTTCAAGCCAAGGGGCAATGAGTCCTGGTACACAAGAAGGGGAGTGTTTGTTTCTCTCTGAGGTGAATAAGCCTATCTATGGTGTTCACCACCTGTGGACTATGTCTAGGAAGACCTGTTTATTGAGCATCCATTCTGGTGGGGTCTTTGACAGACCTGCTAATAGAGTCTGCCAGAATGTTGTCCTGGGATGGAATGTATACTGCTTGACGGGACACGCCAGCTTTGATGGCCATATCCAAAACAATCTGAGCCAACATGCATAACTGGTATGATCAAATTCCTTCTTGTTTATATACCATATAACTGTTGTGATGTCTTTGAATAGTCTTAGAGGTCAGTGAAGACTTGTAAGGCCTGAATGAATGCCCTCATCTCTTTCAGGTGAAGTGCTCTCCCTTATGGCTGGAATGCCAACGACCCTGAACCTTGTGGATTCCCATCCATGCCTCCCAACTTCATTTGAGGCAAATGTATACAGCTCTTGACTTGGACTCTGTACCTTGAAAGGCAGGCCTGGATTGAGATTCACCTGTGACACCTACTATACCATCTCCGTTTTGAGACAACGCATGAGAGCGATCTGTGTCTCCAGGGAATTAGAGTATTGAAATCATACATTTTTCAGGTACCAGTGAATTTTCCACATATACAACCTGGCTAAAGGAAGCAATGTTATGGTTGCTGCCATGTAATCTAGTACTCTGAGAATATCCTTGGCTGAGCAAACTTGCAGAGCTGTTAGGGACTAGAAGTGTATTGTGAGGATCTGCACCTTTTCATGGGGCAAGAAGGCCTGCATGCTTTTGTGTCTAGTCTGCAACCCAAGAAAACTAAGTCCTGAGTGGGCCAAAGGGAAGATTTTTTTTTAAACTGACAGTAAATCCCAGTTGTTGGAGGAGGGTGAGAGTAACCTTTAGATGCTGCAGTAAAACCATACGTGAAGATGCCTGGATTGGCAGATCGTCTAGGTAGGGGAATATTTGTATATTGTAGTAGTCTCCAAGTCCTATAGAAGGCTATAACTGGGGCTAGACACTTTGTGAAAACTTTGGGGGCTTTAGAAAGCCTAAAAGGCAAAGCAGTAAACTGAAAATGTGATGAGCTAGTACAGAACCTAATGAATTCCCTGCAAGAAGGGCATATGGTGATATGCAGTTACACATCCTTCATATCTAAAGATACTAGAAAGGCCTGATAAAGGATAAAATTGAGAAAAGTCCGAAGAGACAGCATTTTGAAAGTAGATACCTTGAGGAAGGTATTGAGCTGGGAGAGATCTAGGTATGGGTCTCCAGTGTCTTTCTTTCCTAGGTACCAGGAACAGTCTGGAGTAGTATCCTTGTACCACAAACTGAGGAGGAATTGGTTCTATGGTGTCTTGTGACTGCAAGTCCTGAAGCATGTGAGGAAAAAGATTTAACTGGCCGTGGGGAGGGCAGAATCCTTTGAAAGGAGATAGTTCTTTCCAGCACATATCCTAACCTTTTTTGATGATGGTTACTACCCACCTGTCTGTAGTAATTTTTTCCCAATTTGTAACAGAAAGAGTGAGTCTTTTTGAAAGGGTAATGGTAGGACTGAGGGGGTGAGGGTTGAGAAGATAGTCACAGTGGCTTATATGTGAAGGAAGGCCTTTCAGAGCTAGAGTCCCTTTCAGGTTTACCTGAAAATATTTTTTCTGGGTGCTTTCTTTTGTTTCTAAGAAGCCTATAATCCCTTCTAACAAACCAGGTGGCTTTTGCCAGGTAATTCCACTGGTATCTGGGCACAGGAGTAAGAAGGGTTTGCCTGCAGTCTTTCATAGCTGTACTTGCTCTTGCATGGTTTTGAATAGGCTAGCTGCCTGTGGTCCAAAGAAAAGGTCCCTGCCAAAGAGGGGATCTAGGAGCTTAGCCTCTCTCTCTTGTGGCAGGGTCTGGTTCCACAGCCATGCATATATGTGAATGACCAAACTAATAGCAGCTGTTCTGGAAGAGGCCTCAGCTGCATCAAAGCTACATTTTATAGTGTGCCAGCCACTTGATTGGCCTGATTTACCAAGAATGAGACCTGTTGTTTGGAATCTATGCCTGGCATTTCAATCATAGCCTTGTCCAGCTTGTTGGGGTTAGATAAAAACATTTGGTCATCTGAATCTGATAATTAATGTCCCTAAAGATCAGGTATAGACCTTTTTCCCCATCTATCCATAGCCTTGCTATCCTTGTCTGAATGAAGGGTATTAGCATTAGGCATAAGCTTAGAAGGCTTGTCTAAAGCTAAGGAAACAATTGAAGGATCAGCTACAGGATTATTAAAAAGAAACTTAAGATCATCCGGAACCTTATAATCTGTCTGGACTTTTGGGAACAGGGGGATGAGAGTCTGGAGCTGTGTATGGGGATGTAAAGGCATCCAAAGGGTCTATATTATGAAATTGAAATGGCAAAACATCAACAGCCATTTCATCAACTCCAAAATGCCGAACTACAAGTTACACAAACGGCCAGATCACCGAGTTTTTTCCAAGGGAAAAAAATCGGTTGGCCGTTACCATGAATTTGCCCTTTTCCCCACTGTAGTGTGATCTCGGACTTGGCATATTTAGTTGGGGGGACACAGCCCCCCACTTTGCAGTGTTTGGAGTGGTGTGTCATGTCTGGTTGGCCTACCAATTTTTTTCCCTAGGAAAAAGCTCAGTGATCTGGCTGTTTGTGTAACTTATAGTTCAGTATTTTGGGGTCGATGAAACAGCTGTCGATGTTTTGCCGTTTCAATTTCATAATATAGACCTCATCTAGAAATGTATCCAGGGCTGGCGGGACAAGGGAAAGGGCGGGAATGCCCACTTCTAAAAGGCTGTAGTATCTGTTTTGAACCTCAGAAATTTGCTTAGACTCCAACTCAGAATGCTTCATCATATTTACAATGGTCTCTCTGAAGGATGCATCTTTCACAAGGAAATCAGGAGACAGGGAATCCTCATCATCTGAGGGCATCGGACCAGGACAGTGAAGATGAGAGGAGTAAGTTAAGGAATGGTCATCAGAATTGAGGCCTCTTCCTCTTCAGAGCATTCCCCAGTAATATTTTGAGGAGTGGGTTAAAAAAAGTGAAAAGGAAGGAGGTTTAAGACGCATAATGGCTTTGAACAGGCCATGAGAAAAGTCCACCCATTCCTTCTCCCTAGAAGGGGAGGAGAGGAAACAAGTTTAGTTTTTTGTCTCCTTTTTTTTACGGTGATGTCCACCTGAGTGAAATGTGGAGGTTCTGACCCTTGATACACCTCAATCATTTTTCCAGGAATCTCTACCTGTGCCAGAATCTGCAGGATGCCTTCTGGTCCCTCTGAAATAATAATCCATGGTTCCCCCATCTCAGCTGCAGTATCAGTCTCTTTTGATGTGCGAGCCCATGTACATGTCGGCTTCCAACAAGGTGGTGACAGACTACCTATCTGGTAAGGTCAGATGTACCACAGGTTCTGCAACTGCTATAGGTATGTCAGAAACAAATTGTGCAGACTGAGTCACAGGCCAAAGTTTTCTGAGTTTTTTTTTTAATTTGGAGTGGAAGGTATGTCAGGTGTGGTGAGATCTGTCATTTTGGACTGGGCCAAAAGCTTTAGTCACTGGGTCCTCTAAGAATGTGTTCGATGATGACAAATGGGAACATAATATTTTGGGTACAAAGACTGGGAAATGGAACAAGATCTGTAGTTGTGTTCTGCACCTATACAGAAAAGACACTGGGTATGGAGGTTTTTGTAGGTTATCTGCCTAACACACTCACACTAACCCCTCCTAGCTGACATCTAACAAAATTACAGCAAAACAGTTTAAACAAGAAGAACGTTTTCCCAACGTGACCCTTATCTGAATCCAAGATGATGTATGGTACAAATGACCATGTGAAGATTAGACCAATGGGTGCATGACCTGTATCTGAGCTTGTGGTGAAACAGTCTGGGGATTTATGCTCATACAGATGTAAGCTGAAGTCATACTTCAAATGTATGTTAGTGGTACGGTTTAGGCTTGGTACCCTGGCCAACCTTCAGAGATGAAAACCCATCTGTTTATAATGCTGTAATAGTGATTTCAGTCAGAACATCTTCCCCTACTATTTTCAATGAAGTGTCATGGAATATTTTGCATTCAGTCACTGAACTAGTTGACTCTCTCACTGACTCAGTCACTCAGCTAGTTCACTCGCTGACTCCGTCACTCATCCACTCACTCACTCACTCACTCACTCACTCACTCACTCACTCACTCACTCACTCACTCACTCACTCACTCACTCACTCACTCATCTAGTTCACTCAGTGACTCAGTCACTCAGCTAGTTCACTCCCTCACTGTCTCATCTACTTCACTCAATCATTGATTCATTAATTTAGTTTGCACACTTATTGACACAGTCACTTAACCAGCTCACTCACTCACTCAGTCTGTGTCTCAGGAAGGAGGCAGATACTGAAGTGAATGTAAATATGCTAAAACAACCAGTTAACTTTCTACCACACAAACCCATTTACAGGTAAATTTCAGAAAAAAAAAGTTCTCTACAGAATGAGCGGTGAAGTTACTATGGAAAGGTGTTGCTCAACTGAAAAGAGAGCTCTTGTAATGAAGGCAGGAATTCGGACATCTTTGTTTGGCTACTTTGCAAAAAGCATGAAATCAGCAAAGTGCAGTTGCAGGCAAATTACCTGCATAAAACTGCAAACAACGAGTGCCGACGCATTTCTCCAGAGATAACCCTAGTACACATAACTTCAGTTGCACATTTACCTAAAAATGTTATACACCCTTTTGCACATATGTATGCATATTGACACAAATTCTTTAATTTACAAGCAAAATTTTTGGTGATTACCCACTGTAGTGAGTCACAACATGTTCTGGTACCATGTTAGACACAATATCTTGACAAAGCACAAAGAAAACAGCATAACACAAGGACTACAAGTGGAAGCTTCTTTAATATTGCTCTACCATCATCCTGAAAGGCATAATTTGAATAACATATCTGAACTGATCCAAGTTACAGAATCATGTCTCCTTTTTGCATTTAACAATATATACAATATAAAATAAATACATTTACACAAATGGACATTTGTTGGAGAACACAGTATGATACACATCACAAAAATATACAGTTGATTGTTTTACAGATGTGAAGCACGTCAGCACTATAGACATGTTTTTTAATCTCTCTCTCTCTCTTTCTACTGGTAATTATTATACAACTCCTGGATTTTTTTTTAAATAAGTTTTTCATTTTTTTGTCTTTTTTTTTTTTTATGAGTGCCATAAAACATTCTGTTAGGCAGGTAAACAGTGATGTCCAAATAATTTAAATATAATTATCAATACCCATATTCTCTTCTACAAGAAAAAAATATCAGTTTTTAAAATTTTTCAGCTTTTGCCTTCATTTCATTGCAAAACAGTGGAATAAATACAGCATTTTGATCTCATCAAAACACAGGTGCAGCTAACACAAGCCGCACAATCGTATTGCTATAAATAAGATAAAATATTTAAAAAAGCAAGAAAATAATAAAATTGTATGGCTAAAATATACAAGTTTCATTCTGCCTTACTTTGAAATGTTCAGTGGTCTTTAAAGAGACTTCAAAGAGGTTTCAACAAGCAAGGTTTAAGTTGAGGTCATTCTGTTTGGCCTACATTGCTCCATTTATTTTTCATATTAGCAATGTACTTTCAAAATGACAACTAAACAAATTTTGGCAAGCAAGACACACACAGCTCTTCAGTAATAATACAAGTGCAAACAATCACTAAAATGTTAACTGAGGCTTTGCTACATGTGATCCTATGTGAAGGAAGTGTGTAATTCCCTCCTGTTGTACATACACAAGATATGCTCAATAAACTGGGCGTGAGCAGAGATAGCAGTAGAAATAAACACAATGTTTACTTTTAGCAGCAGCAACCCTGAACTTTTCTGTGGAGGTAAAAAGAAACTACATTGCTTTCGATAAAAACAGAATAATCACATAAAAAGCACCATTTGCCCAGGAGTTGTGGTCTGTCTCTTACATGTTTAAAGGGAGGTGCCAATTTATAATGTTTACCACAGCTCTAAAGGTTCAAGTTATTGACCATCTGAATGAAATGCTAATGATTAGTCTAGAAATCACAGTACAGTCACTTCTCTACTGAGAAACCACAATCTACTATTATTGTCTCATTTAGCTAATGATAGATACATAGTATTTATAGTAAAAGGTTGATGTATACTTTCAACCTATATTATTTTTTTCCTTTTAAAGCACACAAAGTAGCAATAGTTTTGGAAACTTGTCCGCACCAAAAAATGTTTTGCAACAACACAGAGCGAGTTTAACAACATTTGAGATGTCTGAGAGGCTATATTTACAGCATTTAAAAATTAGATTTAATTAATATTTTTAAATATTCAAAGTCTTTTTTCTGTTCTAAGCTATACATTGGTATTCTATAATAAAGTGTTACATAAAGTATTCCTTGTTTTGAAAATATCATGGTTTCATTGTGAATATTTGTTTGAGTGAATACTGGTTCTGATCTTCATTAAACGCTTACTTATTACCAGTAAGGAATAGAATACACTACTGTAATCTCCTGAGGAATTGTACATCCAGTATTGTCTCTAATTCTACCCTGTGTCTAAAAGCACACAACACGAGAATATAAACACCACAAGAACAAGACAACAGTCTTTGAATGCAACATAAAAGTTTAGAGAAGCACAGCAAACATGAAACACTGAGAAAGCTGAACTACATTTTTCTGTTTGTCAAGATTACAATTTAACTACATATGTGTCCATAGAATAATGGTGTTCACATAGTACAGGGAGCAGCTACTAATACTGGTATATAAGTGGAATATTGGTACAGCACTGATGGAGGTTATGTTTATTTACCGGTTACGTTGCAACTGTAGCAGTTGGTGATACCCAACCAGTACTTACATTAGATTACACCTCTTAACACTCTTTAACTGGATTGGTGGCTAGGCGCTGAGACAACTAACACTAAAGTATGCAGACTGACTTGAATTATTACCACCATTTACTGAAGTTACTCTTTATAGTCATTGCAATGATAGGTTACATTTGGTCGGCAGCGTCCTATAATTTGTCACCTTCACAAATGACATCATCTACCTTATTGCTTTTCAGATCACAGACTAGATCTACTTCCCAGTTTCTGTTAGTCTGCAGTTCTAAGCCTAACAAAATCGTATTACTCAACGACTGGTATAGGCAGAAATTATGAGGTACTGTATGCAGTCATACTGCTAACCTATTTCTATTAATTTATATTCAGTATACAACATTTAACACAACTAAACAGACTACTCGAGTAAGTTGCAGGTGTAATCTAATACTTGCTTGGAATATTTAGTAAGTATCAGCTTGAGATAAAAAGAGAATGTTTGGACCAGACTGGCACACAACATAAATTGCATCCATGAAAATAAATACGCACCTTCCCTTCCACTATTGCTTGAATAAGATAAATTCACACTTTAATAAAATGGCTGAAAAGTGATAAAGCTGGTAGAAAAAAATCTCCATTTATAACATCAACAAAACATTTTTTTTCTTAAAAAAACTTCCTTCAGAGTTCATTTGTCCTTCAGTATTGTTTGCTGTTGTTTCAGCCAGCAAACAAATGCAGTATTTTCCTTTAGTATTGCATGAATGAATAAAGCTTAAACTATTCCCTGAAAAAAGTTATATAGTAGATAACCTAAGAAATATCTGGAAGACTCGAAAACAATTAAGGAATCAAATGGCTGTAACTGATCTAGATGAAAAATGAACGATAAGAAGCAGGCAATGCAACGTCGTGCAGTCACCTAATTAGACACTGCTCCTGCGAAACCTAATACTGCATTCAGTCAATGCACCGTGCTCTACTGCACTGCTAAGTACAACAGTCTGGAGTTTGATTCCTTTGTCATCTGGGACATTACAGTTCATAAATAAGCTCACTGGCATCCACATTATGGATTTGTATCCTTTGGCAGGGCTGGCGTCCATCCTTCTTCAATTAGAGACCTCTTTTAAAAGTTCAGCAGCACAAAAACAAAAAAACAAAATGAAACTGCATAAAAAAGTCAGAGGAGAAAGATCTGAAAGCTGCTTCACAGTCATACTGCTTATTATCAGTGCAGTCTTTTTCTTTAAATAAACAGTTAAGTTGCGACCTTATATTTATCCTTAATGCTTTCCCTTTATAAATGTGCATGATGGGAAATCCCATAATGCTTTTAGTCAGACCTTGGCCTCCAGCATTTCCAGGAACAGTTTGTGCATAGGGACTTTGCCTTCCAGTTTGATGCTGTAGAAATGCTGTACAGCCTTAGTAGAGGTTTGCCGCAGAAGGGGAAGTGTCATCAACAGCTTGCCAGCTCGGCGAGGGTCTTCAATGTGCTGCCCAGCTTCATAGTCCTGTAGAGCCTCATGTAATACATCCTGAAGTTTCTGAACGGCTTCTACATCCTCTATGTGCATGGAATCTGGGGGATACAGAATGAAACATTAGTTAAGAATGGTACAGTGATTTCTGCATGGTACACTAAACTTATTAGAAACTATAACTCATGGCTGAGGTATTAAACTAATAAAAACAAGAAAAGAATACCAGCTAATGTACTCCCAATTACTTCTCTCCAATGTGAAGTATACTGTTACACCATGCAGTACAAAAAAGTCAACACTGACACTTATCATATCAAATGCACTTCTCCTGGCATAGCAGCAATGTGCAGCAGTACTGATATGCACACACACACACACACACACACACACACACACACACACACACACACACACACACACACACATATATATATATATATATATCTCAAAGTCCCGTCTGCCTAAGTGAGTGACAGATGGGTATAAAGACCCTAAAGAATTATTAAAAAGAATAGGGGGTCTTTATACAAGCAAATTAATAAAGTTAGTTAAACAAAATATGTACATAGATACAACTACAACCAATTATATTATAATACATAAGACAATGTATTTCCCTTTTTCTAACTCCCTCCTTAATACCGTTAAGGTCAATGACAGTTGCACCACCAGAAGTATAGGACCCTCACTAGTTAAATAAATCTGATCACAAATCAATCACATTTGAAGTAGCTATAATACCTGAACCCCTCTTAGGTAAAAATCAAGCTAAAAAATTTCACCAAAGCTAATTATACCCTCCTAAGGGATGGCATAAATAATTTCCAAGCTCCTGTTACTATGGATGGCACTGACAACTATACTAAAGTATACACAAATGCCGTGTAGAAACACTTACACAAATGTATTGACACAGCTGTACCTGATAGGATCAAAACAAGAACCTCAAAAAAAACCCCTCTGTGATGGACATCTAGCATTAATAAGTTATACGACAAGAGGAAGAAGTTGCTGTCTAAGAATAAAAAAGGAGAGGTCCCAGCACTGGAAGAACACCCTCCTCTCCTTGAGCAAATGCATATGACAAGTTGTAAAATCTTCTAAGGGCAACTTTGAAAACATTTAGCAACCATAACTAAGGATAAGCATAAGGCATTCTTCAGCTATATCCATAACCTAAAAGGTAGGACCCAGATGTGTGCTGAACTAGCTATGGATGGCACCACACACACCGATCTTGCAAAAATAGTTAACATATTAGCTGACAGGTTTGATGAAAATTTCACCCCCCCCCCCCCCCGTCCTCTCCAAACATTACACAAAGCATTTCCTCTACCTCACCCTCACCTTGCATCTACAAAGAGCAAGTCATCAATGCTCTCTTCAAGGACAAAAACACAGCCTCTATGGTACCGGATGGCATCCCAGGTTGCATTCTAAATGGTCTAAAACATGAGTCAGGAACTCCATTAGGCACTTTCTTTGACCACAGCTTGAGGACTGGTTTTGTCCCTGCTGAATAGAAAACAGCAACTGTCACCCCCTTCATAAAGAGGGTAAAGAAACAGACCCTGGCAACTACAGACCCACAAGCTTAACCAGCCTTATCTGTAAGGCCATGGAACGAATCATCATGGACCTTATAAATAAGGATTTGTGTGATCTTCAAACCCTTGATCCTACAGAGTATGGTTTTGTCAAAGGCAGGTCATGCCTGTTAAACCTAGCAGACATCTTCGAAAATGTCACCAGAGTCATAGAGGAAGGAAAATCTGTGCATACAGCCTACTTTGACTTAGCCAAGGCCATTGACACAATCCCAAATTCAGTCATCAGTGATAAACTCTCCCAGTTGAATATCAACCCTTGTTTCGTCAGGTGGTTTGCTAACTGGCTCACCAACAGATCACACTCAGACCTGCAACCAGTGGGGTTCCAAAGGGGTAAATGCTGGACCCCCTATTGTTTGAAATATACTTCTCAGAAATTCAGGCCAAAACAGAGGGGCTGTGGTTGACTAAGTCTGTTGATGACTACAAATTAGGTGCAGTTACTGAATCCCCAAACAATGTCAATATACTTCAAAAGGGACTTACACAAACCAGCGATTGGTGCCAAAGCCATGGACTCACATTCAATATAAAAAAATGCATTATCATACCCTTCGGTAAAAACGATATCCCTGCAGACTATCATACAAATAATAATACCCTAAGTAACAACTCAGTAGTGAGAGACTTGGGAACACAAGTTGACTGCAGCCTAAATTTTGACCACCATGTGTCTACTGTGGGAAGGAAAGCATTCTGCGTTGTACACCTCATTAGCAAAGGCATTGCCTCAAGAGTGAAGCAGGTCATAACTCTCCTGTACTTAACCCTCATCAGGCCAATAAATGAGTACAATGCTCCCTCTGGTATGTACCTTACCAGGCACCTGCAGCAACTTGAGAGACCTCAGAGATTTCTACCCAAGAAAATTCAGGGTCTCCAGCACGTCATACATTGACAGACTGAAGTCACTGTCACTGTACGCAGCAGTGTACAGACTACTTAGAGGAGACTTGTGCCTGGCCTACAGAACAATCTTGGATCCAAGCCTAATGGAAATGCTGCACATCAACAAGTCAGATGGGACAAGGGTCACTCACACCAGGGACCTTAATGTGGCCCAAGACATACACATAACCTGCTGGAGAGACAGATATGTCTTTCTGAAGTTGCCACTCCTCTGGAATAGGCTACCAAATTCGCATCAAACAGATCCCCTCTATGACCCTGTTTAAGCATAGCCTGAATGACTGGATGGGAAACCATAAATTCCTGGTAGGGATTTCACCTATGACCCTCCTTCATATGAGCATCCATTGCTAAGATCTTGAGTTTCAGCAATATCGTTTATATTGGGTTTCTCTAGTGTTATATTGGGTATACACAGCTAGGCTTATAAAGATCTTTGGGTCAATAGCCCAATAACCACCTATGAACCTATAATACTTTAACTAGTCTCCCCAAGGATGCATTAAATAAAAAGCCTCCAATATCTCTTTATACCATACTTTCATGTTACCATTGACCTTTGTGAGTCTGATTATGTAACTAAATAATGTCTTATAATACTCACTCAGTTCACCCCTTCAGTTATCATTTTTTATTTATGTTAATATTTGTTTACCGGGAAAGTCTGACTGGGTCAGAGCCCATTTTCAGTGGAGGCCCAGGTAGAAATGCTTTAGACGCTTGTCTTTGGAATGTGGGAGGAAATCGGAGTACCAGGAGGAAACCCATGGGAATGCAGGGAGGACATGCAGACTCCACAAAGAAAGCATTCCAGCCAAGAATCGAACTGGAGGACATCTTGCTGTGAGGTGACAACTTAACTGCTGCAGCACTGTGCCACCCATCTTTTGCTTTCTACTCCTACATCTTCAAAAATAGCAGTATAGATAGTGTATAATAGCTGTCTCACCAAACTTTTTGGGTCATATGACATTCATAATTTAGAGCAGATGTACAGAGGATAGTAAAACAACAGAATTACCTAACCCAGACCTTACTTTTTTCTTTGACATTAAATGATATACTACTTGATTTAAATAAGGTCCAGTCTGGACCCAATATATTACTGCAAACAGTATCTCTAGTGGCTTTTTTTTTTCTGTTTTAGCAGGAAACTTGAATATTCCATGAATATAACCAAATTTAAATATTATTTCCTTCTAAAAATTAAAGGAAAAGACCGCCACACTTCTCTATACCTTTAAGATCTAGTAATAAAATGTTCCACTTTTAGTCAATAAAATTCAACCCACTAAACCAAATCTCCAAATTAGCAAAATATATCAGAAGGTCACCAAAGCCTTGACACTGTTCTTTACTTAACGTCAGGCTTATCATTTGCAATTTGCCCACTATGGCACTCATAACTGCCTATAAGTATACATTATTTCCAACAAAGGCCATTAAATCATTTGCATAATTTACAAAAAATGGGTAAGAGAACTATAACATCCATGAAGTGCACTAGGCAAGAGAGAAAGAGACTGGGTGCTAGTCTTTTCTTCGATGACTTTCACACACGGGGAAGAAATCAGAGTCGAGAAAAAGCATTTAATATCTATACTGTGTTCTAATAAAGGTGGGCTTTTAACCATATATGCCGTTGTTACAGTGTCTTCTATTTTATTTTTATGGTTTGTTTGTTTTTCGCACAACATCATTTTTTGGTTCAAGAAATCAGTGTGTCAGGAAAAACCCATCTGAACACAGGAATGACTAGCAAAATCTGCAAAGAAGGTACCTCAGATAAGAATCAAACTGTCCAACCTCTACTCAACCATTTACCAATACTATAATCCATGTAATAGTACACGCTCCTTGAAAAAAAAATAACCACTACTTTAAGACTGCCAAACTATCATAGTACATTCCATAACTATAAATGACATCCATTGTCATAATGGATATCACATACTATCATTTCCCGTCATTTTCCCTTTTAATTATCTCCAAAATATATCCTTAAGTTTAAAATCATCTCTTTTATATTTCTACATTTAATACCATGGATGCTATCTTGCATAATTTCAGCTAACACATTCTTATTTTTTTCTGAAATTCTTTCACAATAAGTTTGCAATGAATATTACATAAAATCAATAGACTCCAGTTCTTCAGTTTTGGTTTATTATCATTTTTCCATGGAAAAAAATGTATTATACCTGTATAAACATCTAAATGTACTAAAATGTTAACTAGCCATTTACTAAGAATGCACAAAATACGTTTTTATCCTTACTCATTTTTAACTCACAACCTGTGCCAGCACATCCTGGTACTCTCCCACCCTTTCCAACTTTAATAACGTCATATAGTGCTAACTTAATTACTTCTTTCTATACCATCTGGTTTGCTTCACTGCTCATCTCAGGTACCACCCACTCAACCATCAACAGGTGTATACATATTAGCAATATATTCTATCACCACCCTTATAATATCATCTATTTTAAAGAGTCTGCCTTGTTCGTCTCAAATCTCATACTCTTACTTAACGTAAAAAAATGTCCCATGTCTTCCCTTTATTGAAATATTTCTGTTTATACAGTAAACCTTCAATTATAACCTTATCAGTTCATAGATAAGCATCTCCTTTCTCAAACTAGTCTACCTTCCCATTTCCTTACTTTGCACCAAGTCCTAATAAGTCTCTGAATACATCTCCTTGCCACATCACTGTCATTCTTTCTCAAACTTCAAATACACATTTTTATACTTTAATGTATATGTTATCTAGCACTCTGTCCAGTTATCGTAAAGCTTTCTCATACACCTGTGCTCTATAAATAATACCCATCTCTCCTCACTCAGAGGCAGATAATTGGCATATACGTCAGTTAACCACTTTACTCCTCCCCCCTTCCGAGTATAATTTTGCATATAAACATATGCAGCCCAAACATCCATATGATCTGAGAAAAAATACTATTTTATATCTGCCATCCAACTCTTGTGCAGCCTATATAAATGAGAAAAAAAACATATCTGCGTTGGTTCTCAGAACACCCCTTGGTGGGCATTATTTCTACAAATTGCCACTTGCTTATTCACTTTACGGTATTACATGGAAAGACATGGCCATTTTAATGTTGAATTCACTACCTTCCCAGTTATGAGTATATGAAGCAGAGATCTCTGTAAGGAAAGCCATGAAATAGTATCAATTAAGGAAGTGCACCATATTCCATGGTGAACCTACTGATCCTGAAATTATTAACTTCCCATCTGATTTAATTACCACAACCTCATGATTTTATATAGCTACTATTTTGCTGGGCTGCTGATTTTGAGTTTACAGTTTTATACAGTGCTTAGGTTCAGGCACT
>NC_056725.1:571341256-571366256 GCF_019279795.1 Protopterus annectens
CTGTATACCTATTCAGGTACCTCTTATACAATGTGCTGAAGATTCTGCACTTCTATGAGCATCTAGTAACTTGCCTCAATTTCTCCATTTTACACAAGAAGCCTTTTCCTCAGTTGAAAAATGTCTCTGTAATGCCCAGTTACTACTTAATCCTAAAACACAAAATTAATATTTTGCACCAAATCGTAATACATACCTGACAAAGCAAATTTCAAAATCTTTTCACTAAACAAAACTGAAATTGAAGTAGTTTCCCATACAAAACTTCTTAGAGTAATTATAGAGGATAACCTTAAAATTGATGTGTATGTTTAAAATAACATAAAAAAGACTCATCAAAAATTAGGAGTGGTCTACAGGCATAAAAACTTCCTTAGCAACATGTACAAAACCACTCTTGCCACAACCTACCTTCTGGAAGCATGCTACAATAAAGCTGCAACGTGTGCTACCAACAAACAATACCACATCCACCACTGTATTGCCTTTAAAGCATTGAATTGGCCTGAACTGTCTCACCACTTAGATTACATACAGCTTATCTAAACTCACAACATTACTCAGAAAGCCAATAACTGCCCTAATAGACCATTTTGATCTAATGAACACCACCTTCCCAGCATATATAAATCTCACAAATACTCAGGTCAAATCTCTATTCATACTCGGTCACTAAAAACTGGAATGCTATCCTCCTGCAAATTAGATGTACCTCTAAACTCTCCAACTTCAAAAACCTACTGAAAGGCCACATAAATAAGACTTGGGTCTGCTTTTGCAGTAGTCCAGACTGAACTAGTACCCCCTGCATACTTTTTTATTAATTCCTTCCCTCTGAAAGGACAAAAATAATTTTGCCAAGGCAGTGTTCTCTAATCATCTCTGTTCCAAAGTGTGTACTCACGTTTGTACAAGGTCATCGCTATGAACTGTACCTGAAGCTGTGAATTCTTTAACTACAATGTTTTTTTTTTCAACTTTTTATCTCTTTCAAAATATTTGAACTCTGTATACATAAGTTCACTCTCTATGAACTGAAATTATGAATTTTGTACTTTCTTAATATTATTTCTTATGTATTAGGTTTTCTACCAGCTTCTTTATTTAAATGTAACTATATTATGCCAATACAGGGCCTTTTTCCTTGGGCCTTCCCTGAAAATGAGAGAGTATCCCAGTCAGACTTTCTAGATAAACAAATGTCAGACCAAAATAAAATGAATAAGTAAAGCATTAACATCACCACGACTGTAATCTTGGACAGCAAGGAGGGAAGACAGCAGGCTTCCTACTAGTGCAACAAGCATGAACTGTGCAAGTGATGGTCAAGGCCACTTACTTAGACATCTTGAAAACAAGGAGAAACTAGGGAGTGAAGCTTTCAGCAGCACAGAAAATGGCAGCTTCTATACCAGATATAGTGTTTGATGTATTACCTACTCCCTCAGAATATTCACTTTGATTTGAAAAGCAGAGAGGGTGTACAGATTCAGTTGTTCTTTGTGCTGAAGCAAACTAATGGATGGCAAACAGCACAGGAAAAAAGAACTTCACTAAACTTGTGCAATACTAGAACAACAGTCTAGCTTCTGAGAAGCCAGAATGTTCCACTTCCTTCAGAAAAAGTAGTGGGGTTCTGCCAAGGTAATCAGGTGACAGCAATGCGTACTGTACATGAAGGACCACAAAGCACCTGTCAGCAGATCACTAGACTGACCTTATCCTGGTGCAGAAGGGCAGTGTGGACTGCTGTTAATGTAGCAGCTGCTGACCAAAAATGTTTTTTGACACACTACATCCACCCCTCCCAGTGAAAGACACTGTGGACATGTAAGACATGATAAAATAGAGCTCAGTGCAGTAATTTCAGTTCTTGCTTCTGATTACTGTGTAAACACACCTCATATAGGTTCTATTTTCACATTACCTAGAAAAGATCTTTCTTCAGAAGAAATGGCTGATAGGTCAACACTAAGGAAAAAAATAGCAGTTTTTAGTGTAGTGACTCCAGCCCACCTGGGTAAAAATTTGAGATCCTAACTAGTTTACTTTGAGGGGTAGGTGATAACAATAAGACACCTTTTCTGGCCAGCCAAAAAATGGACATGCATTTACAGTATGTGGTACAGCTGTTCAGTTCTAGGGGAGAAAGAAACTGTCACTTCATAAGAAAAACAAAGAGCTGCAACCACTTGTGTTTATTGCAGTGCTGTCTCAACTCCCTTGTGGCATGTGCAAGGCACTATTACTAATCTATGAAAAAAATTAAACTATACAGGTACTGCAGACCGTCCCATTACTGCTTTGTCTCCAGACATACCTTTCAATAAATCTGAATAAAGCCAAAAATAATGGGGGGACAAGGGCCCAAAAGTAGGGACAGATTTTGAATAGTGCTCCTATAAACTTAGTAAGTTGCTAGAATAACCGGATTTATGTTGGCATGCATTTTCTGAAGGATTTGAAGTCTGAAACTCAAATGTAGGTCATTATTTAGTGACTTCAGTCCTCAGTGATTTGCCAGAAAACCACAAATTTTACGAGGGAAATGTCAAAAAAAGAGGCAAAAATCTGGACATTCTGTGAAAATCTGGACAGTTGAGTGGTACGTGTCCAGGATGTCTTTGCATACCTATAGTTTTCATTACCTGCTGCTGTTAAATTATGCTCCTTAATGCAGGCTTCAGAAAAGGAGTGTGAAATGAGGCAGTAAACCTCTGTGCCTCAGGCAGCATCCATCTCTACCGGGTTTGATTGTGTCTGTACAGAGTCCAACCAGCCATAAACAGGTAACAGCTACGCACAAGGAACAAATCTTCAAAGCTGAGAGGTGGGTGGATGGTTTGCATAACAAAAGACATATGCATGACATACAAATATATTCTACGCCCCCAAATACTCTAGTCAAAAATAGCAACTAGTTTATTTTAAATACCACCAAAAACAAGTTATAAAATATTTCACAACAGTGGTCTTTTTTGTTGATTTTTCACCAAATACTTTCAAAGAATTAATAAGGATAGCTGCATTAGATTTACCTGGAGTTCTAACAATTGCCACTAGAAGTCTACCTTGAGTAAGAAATTACTTGGACAGAAATGTGCTGTAACACTGCTCATTTGTGTATGATGCAAACTGCCCACAGGAAAGCCTCATAGTGAACTTTCCTCATACCTTTATTCACCTGGAAAAATACTTGTGCAGCTTTCCAAAACTAATTCAAGCCAAATAAAGCATTCTAAAACTGACTGGTATTACACCTCCAGTGTACCTTAACAAATGCAGCAAACCCAAGACAATACAAAGAATGACAGGCCTTTCCCCTCAGCTGCAGTAACATCTCAGCTGTAATCTCTCCTGATGCACAAAGGTACAGAGTGTCTCTAAACTGCATGTTCACCTAGTTTACACCAGTGCCCAAGTTGCTAACATGTCATGCGTGGGGAAAGGCAAGAAAGACAGGCATACTACCAATTCACCTTCAGGGTAGAACTAGGCAGGGGTATAGTCCACCCCTTTGGAGAGTTGGTTATTATGACTAATAGCATTTGCAGTAACAAGAAGTAGGAAGGGCCACATGTAAGAAGAAAATGCATGTTAAAATGGGCATACCTGCTTTACTCTTATGTTTGTGAACCTGCAGTGACTGCAGCATGAAAAGCCTTCCCTGCCTCAGTGTGGTAACTCCATTTATATAACTTTTACTCCTCATGGGGGAATAAATGGCCTGTTAAAGGACAAGGTACCCCAGATACCCCAGAGCCTGAGGCCAGGGGAGGATAATACAAACTATACATCAATGCTTAGGCAAACTAAGCTGGCATGGACAATGTAGGAGTTAAGACAGGGTTAATACTACAGGAATGAATGATCAATCAGGCACTTTAAATGGCATAGGTTCATAGGTTGGTACTAGGCTATCGGCCCTAAGGCCTATGCAAGCCTAGCCATAACAATTCCCTGGAAATTTCTTCCCACAATATTTACTTCTCTGGGCCCCTGAACAGCATTTCCACTCAGGCATAATACAATAATGGAGGAGACAATACAGATTATGCAGAGTTAAACTCCAGTGATAATATCACTGGCTGTACTCACTTAACAGTACAGGTTTCATTAACTTAAGACAGCCTGACTCTTACAATGGCAACAATACAGTCTGGGCAGATCCACTACTGTGGCATCAAAATTCCATATTAAGCAAACTGGATTAGCACAGCAGGCCCAAAAAGTCAAGGCAGCAAGGATGCAATGCAGAACAAATGTATTCAGTATTACAAGAATTGTTCTGAGAATGAACTCACAGGAGTAAAGGAGAAAGTCTGAAAGAAAAGTGAACTCCAGACATAACTCAAGAGAAACAGTATTAGCATCCTCTTAAGATCAAAACAGTACTGGCCTTTTCAGTAAGTAGGGATGTTAACAGATATGCCACAGAAATGGTCCCACAAACAATGCTATACAACTGAGATATACAAAATACACTCACTCACTCATGTCATTGGGAAGTGTTGAGAATATGAGATATAAAACAAAACAATACTAAAGGAAAATAATGTTAAACGTCAGAAGACATGTTAGGAAGCTGGCCACATACTCCAAGAACCATAGAAATAGAAATGAAGGCAAAAAGTAAATTCCAGGCTGATAAAGAAGCTACAGAACTAGCAACAAAAAGTTATTACAGAACTAAACATTAGGTAACTTTAAGATATGGCAAATAAAGATAAAAATGGAGACCACAGAGGTTCTGCAGAAAACTGGAAAGCCTACAACTTACACTAAGTACCACTAGTACTAAGCCACGGTGGTACAGCGGTAGCGTTGTTGCCCTACAGCAAGAGGTTCTCCTGTTCGATTCTCGGCTGGAGTGCCTTCTGTGTGGAGTCTGCATGTCCTCCCCGCGGTCGAGTGGCCTCAGAAAGACATGCATGAATGGACGTGGGGCTGGCAACTCAGCACCATAAAAATCAGCTGCCAATCATTAGCGGACCGGAGTTCTGCTGTGGTGACCCCTACCCGGGAAAAGCTGAAAAGACAAACAAACAGTTATAGTAATCACCACACAGCTAGTACTGCACTGCAGCTACAGTGAGTACCACAGGGCTAGTACTGCAGTACATCTACACTAAATACCACAGGGATAGTACTGCATTAAATCTATACTAAGCACTACAGGGATAGAACAGCAGTATATCTACACTAAATACCACAGGCTAGTACTGCAATATATCTACATTAAACACCACAGGGCCAGTAATGCCTTACAACTATACTAAACATGTCTACATTAAACACCTCAGGGCTCATACTGCAGTAAGACTACACTAGCACCACAGGGCCACTACTGCAGTATACCTATACTAAGTACCACAGGGCTTGTACTTCATACATCTGTACTAAACATGTTTACATTAAACACCACAGGGCTCATACTACAGTAAGACTACACTAAGCAGCACATGGGTAGTACTGAAATATAACTACACGAAGCACTACAGGGCTAATACTGCAGTACATCTGCACTAAACACGTCACAGGACTAGTACAGCACTATAACTAAAGTGAGTACCACATGGGTAGTACTGAAATATAACTACACAAAGCACTACAGGGCTAATACTGCAGTACATCTGCACTAAACACGTCACAGAACTAGTACAGCACTATAACTAAAGTGAGTACCACAGGGTTAGTACTGCAGTAAATCTACAACAAACACCACAGGACTAATACTGCAGTACATCTACACTAAACACGTCACAGGACTAGTACAGCACTATAACTAAAGTGAGTACCACAGGGTTAGTACTGCAGTAAATCTACAACAAACACCACAGGACTAATACTGCAGTACATCTACACTAAACACATCTCAGCGCTAGTACGTCTGTGCATTATTACTAAACACATTAGAAATGGGACAGTGCTACAGCTACACCGAGCAGCAGTGGACTGAAATTACATATAAAATGCACTAAACACCATGAGTGTGACAGGAATATGGACCATCACAATGCTATGCTCTTGCCAAGTTTAATTACCTAGTCAACATGCCCAGTGGACCCTAATCCCTGTTCTGACTAAAAGAACAGTTAGTGAAATCAGCAGATACTGGCCTTGCAACCATCATCATTATGGCTGGTTGTGGTATTCTTTATACCCTAGCACCGCCCCTTTTTACAGTGGTTATCAAGCTCCTTGTCAAAGTAAGGCTTGTAATGTCAGATTTGAAGTGCATCTTGCTATGTGCAAAAGCCCAAATCATCTAGCTATCTCTTTAGCTTTTTATCTATCTGTCTGTCTCTCTACCTAAGTACTTAACTATGTGTTAAATGAGAGGTAAGCTGATCCATAGTTCCTTTTTAGCCACTACCTGGAACATAACAGCAAGAGTAAATACATTTTGTGTGTGTGTGCGTGTGTGTGTGTGTGTGTGTGTGTGTGTGTGTGTGTGTGTGTGTGTGTGTGTGTGTGTGTGTGTGTGCGTGCATGTGTGTATGTGTGTGTGTGTGTGTGTGTGTGTGTGTGTGTGTGTGTGTGTGTGTGTGTGTGCGCGCATACATCTCTCCCTCTCTCTCTACATATCTATAGCTATCTATCTATCTATTTATATATACTGTATACACACACATATTAAAAAAAAAAAAACGGCCAGTAGAGCAAACCACAAAATATTGAGCCAGCAATATCGAAAGAGAAAAATCAATGGAAGTTTTGTTAGTTGAGATTAGGGAGCAGCAGGATTGAGAAATTGGCCCTTTCCCCACTGTGGCATAATTTTGGAGTTGTTATGTATAATCAGCAAAAAAATATATATATTTTCAGTTATTTTGTTTTCCAGTATTCCGGCACACAATATTACCAGCTCAGTGTTTTGTAATTTGCTTTTCTGGTCATTCAATTAACTAACACAGTTCCGTATATAGAAGGAGACAATTTTGTGTACTCAATCATTTTTTTCTTTTTGCATGACAAAAGCAGATTACCTAAAAAAATACACACACAAAAAGAAGAAGGAAACTCCACACAGACAGTGACTAGAGCTCAGGACTGAACCCCAGACCATATATCTGTAAGGCAGAGATCTAACTGCTGAACCACTGAGTTACAAAGTGAACTGTAATGTAATACAGTACCTGTCAGGCCTCAAGATCACACTAACTGGTTTCTTCTACTGTAGCAACACTCATTCACCTCTAGATGGTGCCAATGTGGCAAGCCACTTCCACTTAGATGGGTGAGCTGACATTAAATACTCAGTTGCAACCCCCAGACATCTCCTGCGGTACCCAAGCTCACCAATCAAATGCTACTCATTGGAGTCACAGTTGGTGTTTTACTACAGGTACAATAAATGCCACAAGATTGCTACTGAACATCATACATCATAGGGGTAATATCTCCAAGGAGATGACATCACATTTATTGCATAATATATGCCACAATAGAAACTGTACCTCTTGTTGGTGATATGGCATCTCTTGAGAAACTGTACAGCATGGTACTGTCATCTTTAACATAAAACATATCAATCATACAGCAGCTCTGTCAGTCTACATACTTGCACGCCAAACACAACTGTTCAAAACCTGCAGCATAAGCATGCAACATAACACATTGCTGATGTTACAGGTAAAGCATGCTTAATACCATGGCACTGATGCAAGATCAAGTGTGTTCCAAATGCAACACAAACATCTTCACGAAAATGCTAAGTGTGAGTTAATGCAATATAAAGCAGGTTGCATCAGCTCATATACAGAGCTAAAGTGAGTGAAAAATGGCACTGGCAGAGATGCACAACAATATACAGACATGCTACAAATAGCATCCTGGCAAATGGCTTGAAATGTGAGTCTGCAAACCTTAACAACAACAGGATGAGCTAATCTATGGAACATACTCAGCTAAGACGTCACTTAGGCAGCTGTCTTGCCCATCTGCACAGCTGCTTCACAGATCAGATTATATCTCTTTGGTGTGGCTATAAGGCACTTTGATCTCCTCATCAAGTGCTTGGAAGCTAGAACTATTAAATTATTTTAATCTGCAATATATTGTATCATAAATCATAGTAATTTTACTGCACTTTTAACTATAAAAAAAATTCACAGAGGGTAAGAGTGTTGTAGAGTTAACACAACAGACAGCAACAAAAGTTTTGACAAGCAAATAAAAAGTATCTCCTGTCTCTAGTTACCGAGATATACAACAACTGACTAAGCAGTGGTTAAATGACAAGAAAAAAAGCTGAGTTAGTGGCTTTTAATTATAAAAGTAACAATTACTTTTCACATATTTTACTTCAAGTCATTTCCCTAATCAGAACAACAAAGTGCCAAATCCTATTACCAAGACAAATAGAAAAGTGCAACTTCGTTGTTGAAAACAATTTCCCTCCTATCAATCTGAGGATTTGTCCATCAATATCTGAGATGAAGTCTTAATTGCAAAATCAATTAAAAAATAATTTCTAAAAACAGTCACGCATGCTGGCTCTCAGGGGTGCAATTTGGCTAGTAGGACTCATCTCACTCGGACCACACCAAACTGCGAGGCATCATCCGCAAGTAAGCAAAAGCAATCTGGTTTTTCATTTTTCAGCACGGCTGAGCCCAGTCTGAGATTGATCGTCACATATGGCCCCAGAAAACAAACTGTCAATATCTTGAATGCTGCAGAATTTGAACAAATAGCCATCCGCCCATTCAAGCTACTCATTGTGTCCCATTTAACAGATTTTATTGACAGTTTCCTTCTTGTAATTACAGGGAAAACTACTGGCCAGCAACCAAGATAAAGTTCAAAGATAGGGTCAAAACAAAAGGAGATGGAGGGGCACAGTGTGCCTGTCAATGGTACATGGCATCAGAGCATGTTATTGACATACAGGTACCTAATGATCGGCATGTCATTAAAGAGGGATCTGTTCTGAACTTTATGCAAATGCTAAGACACAATGGCGAAACACAAAGGGAAAAAAAACAAAGAATAAATGATGTCATTTATCAGATGTTGTTCACTGTTTTAGAAAATGGGAAACAAGTACTACCTCTGCAAAATCTAACGCTTCTGCATTTGCATGAGCTTTGAGGAGGAAACCAGAGTGTTTCGCACATTAAAGAAACTGACATGGGGGTATATGAGTCTGCACAGTGACACACACACACACACACACACACACACACACGCACACACGCACACACACACACACACACACACACACACGCACACACGCACACACGCACACACGCACACACACATTTCATTATTAAGTACTTTGTAAAGTCAGTATTTAAAGAGTAATTGATGCCAGGGATAGGAGGTGTTACAGTATTTATGTACAGTCAGTAGTGCAGAACAGCACAGCACATCTAAGTAACTAGCCATTCATGCTTTTGTCCAAAGTGCTAAGGCCTACATTTTGTATATGCAGTTTGCCCTTTTACAACTTCAACCACACAAAGTAAGTCTACACTAACACATTTTTGGAGGTGCCTTATCCTTTATACTCAGCAACAGAGAATTGTCTGGAAAATAAACAGTAACCAACCTGAATTAGCAAGTGCTATAGCTTTCAAGGTCACAAACTCCTCCTTCTCCAGTTTCATGCTCTTGTACTTTTTTACCAGCTGCAAGATGGCGTTATTGAGGTCTAGAAGGCCTGCTAGCTTAGACTGGTCTTCATCCATGATATAATCTTCTGCATAGACCAACTCATCTTCAAAGGAGAGGGACCGATAGACAACGCCTAAAATCAAGATCTCCATCCAGGCACTCTGCAGTAGGCTCATCTGGTCTGCCAAGGATAACGTGGAGAATCCTAGGAAAACAGAATAATCCCAGACTTTTAAAAGTATGCCCCTTTAAATTCAATGAAGAACTTTTCTTTTTTCCAGGACATCATACTCAAATTTATTAGTACAATTAGCAATGGGATAACACTGGTGATACTAGAAACATACCCCCAAAACACAGAACATAAATAAAGAAAACATAGATGCTCACAAACAGCTAGAGTCTTCCTGTAAGATGGCAATGCACAGGCACTGGAGTATTTTTCTCTTTTCCAAGCACACACACCCAAATACACACACCACAAAGTCTTGGAACCGTAGTACTGATCAAATTTCACACAGCTGTGAGAAACATGACTGACTCAGACTTTGTCAGTACTTGAAACAGCAATTAACACTATATTTATTAGTACCATACATACAGTATGTGCCTAAGATGGGCTCATATGAGTGACAGCCATTTTACCCTGAGCTGTCAGTCTTAGAACTCATTCATTCAATTTCAGAAATCTATTTTACGCAGATCTAAAGTATAAGTAACAGAAGAAACTAAATAAACCAGAGAACAGTTAACACTGCAGAGTGACAGCTAGAACAGCAAGGCCTGGCAGCAGAGAGATACCTTTTTTATTTCAAAATGTGTCCGTGTTCCCAAATTATTTAGTTTGTCAGGCATTTTTAATAAATTTTATGTAACAGTATGTACACTTTGTTTCATACAATAATCCTTTGTTATTTATTGTTCTCTGACATTCAATAATGCCTACAGTTCTAAACAGCACCTTTTTCTGAGTATGATAAACTATCCTGCAGAAAACACGCTGCACCTCAGCTTTTAAACAATGTAGAAATCAGTGACGTTTCTGACTTAAATTTAGAATGGAAGTAATTGCATTATTATAGTCCAGGAGAGCAGCGTCAGTGTCAAACTGAAACGAAGAGTGCAACTCAAAATTACAAGTTTGCTTTGCATTATACAGATATCATGGGAACACAGTAGCTGCAAAAATAACACTGGTAATAAATCAGTAAAATGTAAAAAATAAAGTTTACAGATTGTTAAATGAAGCTTTTTCTTATCGAAAGTTGATTGAATCAGATATGTATTGCCTGCTTTATCTCTGATTTTTTCCCCCCTCGCTGCTGACTGTCTGATCCATCACTGTATTTCAGCCAATACACGAACATCATTCAGGCAACCATTAAGGGTAGGATAGGTCTTCAAACCCTTGTTCAATACCCTTGCTTATGTTCCATTAGTTATCAAGGGATGAGTACATCTTAACCACAGGGTGAGGTTGACATTCATGTCCACAGGTGATCTAACCAATAAGCAGACCTACCCAACATGCAAAAGAATGCTCCCTTTTGGTCTCCTGCATCCACTGTGGTTACTGGATGGGGCACACATCCTTCCCCTCCCCTAGGAAGAGGAGACCTGAAGAGCAAGTGTTGCACCATGTTAATTCTTACTCCCCGAACAGCCCTTCTGGCACATGGATGGTTAATCAAACTCAAGGTCACGTGGGTGCATCATTCTACATCATGGAACTAGCTATTTACTGTTTGCCTTTTTCACCCCATATATGAACCAGCACAAGAGACAGAAGTAGCAAGAAGTTGATATATTTATGTCTTAACATACTTTTTCTGCCTTCTAACAATTCCACTTGTCTCGGAACAAATAGGTAAACATATGGAATAATTATATGAGGTTGTTGTTTAATAATAACTACTGTCAAGTTTCTAATTCTCCTGCAGTATGGAGAAGACAATGTCTGGAAGTCTATAATGAAGCACTGCATGCTGTATGATATGTCACTTGGCATTATCTGACCAATCTTCTGAAACAAATATTTTGTATAAGAAACTGTTTTATTACTTTAGATATTTTCAAACACAGTAATTTCCTAAATGAAGAAATGCAATATGAAGAAATTCTGAAATGGAATAAAAGACAAACACTGCAGTTGCCATGCACAACAGCAAACACTGAAAAACATGGGGAAATCACTGTTCTACAGGACATGCTGTTGAAAACAATGCAACAAACATCAGTTCACTATGAAAAAATTACTTACAACATTAAACAACTTTCAATTTACCTCAAAAGCTAGGTGTTACCATCTGCTATATGCAACATAATTTGCATGGGGAAAAATAATCTGTTACTGCAAAATAATTGCAAACGATACATTTAATTGTCCAACCAACTCAAAACAAAAAAAGCCGTAGAGCGATAAGCAGTGCAGTTTTTGTTCCTCACTTTTCCACACTACGAAAGTGACACCTTCAACGTCTTTAACGCTTTTATTAAAAATACATGCGTTTTCGTCCTTAACCTCTAGGACTTCATCAGATAAAACTGTTGTAAAAAAACTCCACTTTTATATTCTGTTAATACATCAATTAACCAATGAAGACACCATTTTATTAATACAAATACACCAATCAACTTCTCATCTCATTAATATTAATTTCCACGTTACAAAATGATCGTATGTGTAAACAAAAACTTTTAAAATCAATTTAACTTTCAAATGTTGCTTACCAATAGATCTAACATCTCCTAATACATCTTTGGGAAAGTTCTTCATTACGTTTTGCCATAAAAACTAAGTAATTTCTGTGCAAAATATCGCAAGCTTAAAAAACATTAAAACCTACATTTAATTGTATTACTTAGTAATATTCCACTTTAATGGCAATCAGAAATGAAGCATGTCAGGTCTTTTGCATCTCTGCTTCAAAAGTAGAAAACAGATATCAGGGCAGAGTGATCACCTAGGAAACAAATGGAGGATGTTTCTATATAATGTCAGTAATATAACAACTTAAATTATAAAGCTGTGTAATCATCAGACTTCTGTGTTGTTCTCCAGAAGTCCACAAATTCATTATTTTAGGCTGGGGTATGTCGAAGCAGTCAAAACATTTTCCTTGAGTAAATGTTATTACTTTTTATTTATTTATTTAATTATTTATCCTTTGTTGACTGGGTTAGTCCCACTTGTCTAGTAGCCTCTTTTCAGGGGCTACCCAAGGTGGTAGTTATACTACTTCTGGAAATTTGACCAGGGCACCAGGGAACTTTCCCTACTTGTCATTGTTGAAAGTGGGACCCATTTTGCAGGAGCACGTCCAGTTTCTAGTCCAGGTGCACAGGTGGCCTGGCAAAAAAGGGAGGTTGATAGTGAGAGAAGGCGATGGTGGAGAGGTGAGAGAAATAAAGAAGAAAGCAAATATCGAGACCAAAGAATATGTGCAGGATTCTGAGGAGATCTTTGAAAAAAATCTGTTTGATGGAGATGAGTCAGAAAATGATGGATGTATAATTACAACTCAACAGTCAGGAGGGTTAGGGGATGATTTACTTTAAGAAATGGTGATGTAGAGTGAACCAGAAAATGAAGAAGATTTTCTGGGGGACATTATGAAGAAAATACAAAAGGGAGATGCAGAGACAGTCCTGAAGAACAGTGGTGAGATGAAAAAGAAAACATATTCAGAGAAAGTAAAACAAGGCAGAAGAAGAGTAGCAGAAAATAATGCAGAAGAAAATGAAAAATGGAAGTACATGGCAAGGATTCAAAGTAAAGAAGAAGAAATGGGCAGGTACGAAGTGGGGAACAATTTAATAGCTTCTTTGGGTGTTAAAGCGTTAAACATTCTTATTAACAGAAAGATATTTTGTGACATTATATTTGAGATAGTTTTTTAAATGGAAAATTTTTGGGGGGGAATATGAAAAAAGAAAGAATGCAACCTGTGGAATCTTTATGTGATAAAAACATTTAACAGGAGAACAAAAAAGAAAATTCATGTATAATTTTGAACAGGGATAGAAAAAAATGAGACTTTGAAAGGACATTGGAAAACTTTATGTAAAGAACTACCGAACATTACAAAAGTTTATGATAAAAGATGTTTATGGACTGGTGGCTGGGATTGTAATATTGTGTTAAAATAAAAAGAGAAAAAATATACTTATACCAAGCATGATACATGTGGAGGGGAATAGGGTTGTCGTAAAATATTGGGGACAGCCCAAAACATGTTTTTATTTTCCCCTGTGGAAAAAATACATTTGATAAGTAACTGTTTCAATAGAAAGTGTTACATTTGTGGGGAAATGGGTTATGATGCAAAAAATGTGAATTGAAATGTGACAAAATTGGACATTTATGGATGGATTGCAAAAATAAAAATAAGGGTAAGGAAATAGAAAAAAGAGGAAATTAAATAGAGGACGGTTCTGAAATAAGTGATGAAGAAGACATACATTAGGAGGCAGTAAAAATAATAAAAAGGATTCTATTGGCAAAAGGGTAAAAAAACAGAAAAATAAAACTTAACGGGATAAGTAGAAAAGAAAAAAGAAAAGAAATGGATGAAAAATAATATACACAGCTAATGACAGATGACTGGTACAATGGTTAGGGTTTGACGCACAGACACAAGGTACACTTTGTGAAGGAATCTGGTTAGGCTTAGAATGGCCCACTAACAAAGTTAGCCCAATAATTAACTATGCACTTATGAAACCATGAATCTAAGGAAAAGGGAAAATGAAAATTTTAGAGTGCTTTCCTTAAGTGTTGTTCTTGTTTTTCTTTCGGCTTTTCCTGGTTAGGGGTCACCACAGTGGAACTCCAGCCCGCTAATGATTGGCAGTCGATTTTTATGGTGCCGAGGTGACAGCCCAATGCCCAAACTTCAATGAAGGCACGCCCATTCACGCATGTCTTTCGAATGCCACTCGACCACAGGGAGGACATGCAGACTCCACATAAAAGGCTCTCCAGCCAAGAATCGAATGGGAGAACCTCTTGTTGTGAGGTGACAACACTACCGCTGCACCACCGTGGCTTCGCTTTCTGTAAGTGTGAATAGTGTTAATAATACAGTAAGAAGAATAGGCAAAGGATTAAAATTGATAATTGAAAAAGCAGTGGCAATATGATGTGAGAAAAATAGAGAAAGAAAAATATAAATAAACATATGATGCATTGGAAGATTTTGAACATAATGCTAGAAAGTACTTTGACAAAGAAAAATAATTATATGAAAGAAATCAAGAAAAATATAAGAATTGTTCAAGATATTTTTACAAGGAAAAGAGAAGAGGTATTGAGTTACTTAAGCAGATTAGTAAAGGAAGATGGTAGTGTAATGAGAGAAATAAAAATGTAAAACAAGAAACATAAAGAACTCAGGAAAAGATTATGAATACTGTACTACAATGTGTACATGAAATGTTTAAAGAAAAAAATAAGGGAGTGAAAAAATGGAAAGTAAAAAGTTAACAGAAAAAGAGAATACAGAATTGGAAAAGGAAAATTCTTTAAATGAGACAGACAAAGTATTAGGACAAGTAAATATAGATTCAGCCTCAAGACCAGATGGAATAGTGTATGACATATACAAAAACTTAAGGGACTGGCAAAAAAAAAAGATTTTGAATGAATGATTAAATGAAGGCTTTTTGTTTAAAGAATTATGCAGTGGAATACTTAAATTCATATGGAAGAAGGAAGACAGAAGATAATTATAAAACTGGAGACCAATAGTACTGAATAATGATGATTATAAGATATTTATGAAAATAATACAAAAAAAAGATTTGCACCTAAAATAAAAAATATTATTGAACACAGTATACAGTACAAACAGGAAAGATGGTCAAGGATTATTAATGATAGTTGGAGAAACTGTGGATGATGTTAGGAATAGAAAAGAAGAAATGAAAATCATTACCTTAATAAAGCATTTGATACAATTGGACATGAAATTTTATAGGCTCATAGGTTCATAGATAGGTACTAGGTTATCAGCCCAAGGGCCTACATAAGCCCAGCCAACAAGGTTCCCTGGCTTATGCCACCCAATAAAGTTATTTTCCTGTGCCACTGTCGAGCAGATATCCCACTGACATGGCTGTTTTTAGACTAGGTGAGGCCCTGGGCAGAGGTTAAAGATGAAGACCAGTTATTAAGTCCAAGTTAAAATTCCCTTATAGAGCTGGATGCCTGGGGTGCATGGGACTCCCACAACCTCTGAAAGTTTACATGCCCTGCAATGTATTTTATGTCTTATTTTTAAAACATAAGTATTTGCTAACTACTCTTTTCAGCTGCTTGACAGAAGATTTATGTATGTGACCCTAAATATGTGGGTATTCCCATGGATAAAACCAGTCATCATGTGATCAAACAACTGTAGAAGTAAGTCATCTTAGCCCAACTATATCCTCTATATCCATCAGTTACAGCAGTTTATTGACGGTTCACCACAGATGTCTGACTATGATTAAATACTAAGACCACAGTAAAGTATTTCAATTTGAATCAGACAGAAGTCTTCTAGTCCTAAAAAACTGGATTAATGACTGTTTTAATATGATCACGCACGAGTAAAACCAGCCATTTTGACCCAGAAATACTCCCTGTATCCGGTAACTATAGCCAGTTTTTGAATATGTACACCACCACTGTCAAATTGTTATAAAAAGTATGGCCACAGTAATGTCTTTTAACTTTGTTTCACATAAACAGCAGCACATTATAGTATGCCAGTTTGCTTCATACAAATGCATATTTCTCCAGAACAGCCATAATAATGACTTTTATTAACTTGATCATACAACAGCAGGGTTAGTCACCTTCATCTACACAGTCAGCTTCTCATATACAGCCAGTCAGGCACGTTCATCCATACAGACAAGACACTATACACAGCTATTACAGTCACATTGCTGACTGCATACATCTCAGATGTCCGATTGTGATTAAAAGTCACCACAGTACTGTACTTCAATTTTGTTTTACACAAATCCACAATATCTCTTCCAGAATTAGCACCACCTAAAAATGGCAGTCATTTTTGTAGGTACTTCCTTCCCTCTGCCTGCCAGCAATTACTCCTTCCCTACTGTGCTGGAGACCATTCATTCTGTAGTGCAGGGGAGTCCCCAGAACAGCTACAGTGAGAACCACCTAGACAGGATCAAGGAGGCAGACATCAGGGTTGTTTGTACTACTTCTGACATCCAAGCTATGAGGGCTATTCTTGTATGAATAGCCTAACCCATTCCTTGTTGTGACTTCACCACAAGGACTCCTTATGCCCCCCATCTGTGAATGTGATTTCTTCTACCTGCTGTAAGAGCTACTGTCACCAGCTTTGGTGGTCACACCCACATCTACCCTGAATTGTCTGTCCAGATCCTGATACACCTCCAATCTCTAACCAAGACTATTTCAGCTGAGCAGTAGCATGAGCAAGCCAGGACTACCATCCATTTCCCAGGATGGGCAGAATCATCCTTTGTTCCTGACCCGTCAAGTACCTGAGCTTTTAACTGAATTTGGCTTGCCTCTGCTGTAGTGCGATATTTAATTCTCCAATTACGTGTGCTTGATCATGGCCACAGTAATGCATTTCAACTCTGTTTGACACAGACACACAGTAGACAAAAATATTGTACAGTTAATTATAACTTTATTTGTTTTTCATTTATTCCCCAGTTACCTCATCAACATAGCAACCTATTCAAATTGTAAAGATACTTGTTTTAGCATTTCCAAAGTAACTGCAAATATGAACAACTGGAAAAAAGATGAGTTAGTGTAATAGGCCTTCATTTTTCTAGCTGTGCACTTCATACTTAAATATCAGCAGAAACAAATTTCATCTCTTGTTTTGCTGACATTCAAGCTATGAGGGCAAGTCTTACATGAATGTCCTGAACCATCCTTTGGTGGTGACTTCACCTTAAGAACTGCCAGTGACCTTATGTCTGCAAATGTGGGATCTTCTGCCTGCTCTAAGGGCTACTGTCACCAGTTTTGGTGGCCACACCCACATTCATACTCCACCAGCTGCACAGATCCTGTGACACCTCCACTCTCCAGCCAAGGCTATGTCAGTATGAGGTCAGAGTCCTTGCTAGTTGCAAAGTTGCCTCTGTTACCACTAATCCTGCCTGCTCACTGAAAACCTCTAGCTGTATAGATAAAAAAAAAAAATATATTCTATAGCAGCGTGGATACCTTCTCAGCATTAGCATATAGTTCTTCACTAAATTCTACTGACCGCAGAATGTGTCCAGATATTGAAGTTTGTACTCATTATATATATATATATATACACACACACACACACACACACACACACACACACACACACACACACACACGCGCGCGCGAGCGCGTGTGTACATAACGTTACATCTACAGCTAGTTCTCTTCACATTTGGGAAAACTGTCTTTTACAAATTCCCCCAAATTGATCATGAGTGAGATTAGAACAAATATATTTCAACCCTAGCCAGTTTTCTTGTCATTTAGGAAAACTGTCTTATAAATTAGCTGTGCTTTACCACCACAGAGACTAGGACACTATTAGAAGCCCTGTTTTCCATCTCCTCCTCTAGTCAATTTGTCAAAGAGGGAACCTTTACTGAATCTCCTTTTCATTAAAGATAAAAAAGAATGGGGAAAAGATGCAGAACCATTAGTGCCATCCCATTTTTTATTAGTGCTGGGTAACAGAATGGGTGCATGCCTGGCAGTGTTATCAGACTTGACCACCATTGGAATTGTATTATTTCCTGTCCTAAAGTCAAGTGCCATGGCATCACACAGCACGCATAATATTTTATTTCTTTCCACAATATCCCTACGCAGGAGTGAAGCAGCATAAAACTCTCTATAGCATTGCTTCACATCACCAGTAAGTATATCTTTACCGTATTATTTCACCTGTTATACTAGCTGAACATGCACAGTATACTGACAACAATGTTGAAATCTCTTGAGCTGACCATCCCATATGTCTGATGTAAGCTTATGCTTTTTAAATCTTGTTCTTGCTTCTTTAATGACTGCAAACTGGGAGCCATTATTGAATCCACAAATGATGTGGATATTCTACAAAAGGGACTTACAGAAACAGATGCTTAATGCCAGAGCCATGGGCTCAAGCTCAATGCCAAGAAATGCATAGTTATCCCCTTTGGGAAAAAGGGAAAAAAACATGTACCCGTGAATTTATTTATTTTATTTTACATTTGTTGACCAGGATAGTCTAACTGGATTTATGTCCATTTTCAGTAGAGTCCCGGGGAGATAAGCTCCAAGAGATTACTAGACTACTAACATACAGGTACTAGTTGTTATACAGTTAAATACTACAAATTTTAAACAGTTCAGGAGTCTTCACAGTTTATACAAAAAATGTTACAAGCATTAGATACGATATTTTAGACTTTATGTACAAGACTTCATTAGTAACTAGAAAGTAAGTGTTAAACAAATGCATGCTTCAAGTTTCAACAGTTCAGCAATGCTCACAGTTTAAACAATACTTTTTGCCTGCCTTAGGTAGGATGCTTTAGAATTATATGCAGAAGAATTTAATTAGGTATTTTAAATTAATTACCACATAGGTGGCAGTACACTAAATACCGAAAGTGTGATAAGAGACTTAGGGACACAGGTGGACAGCAGTCTCACCTTCGATAACCACATCGCCACAACAGTCAGGAAATCCTTCTATGTGGCACACCTCATCACAAAGGGCTTTTCATCCAGAAAAAAGGAGGTCATTGTCCCACTGTACTCATCCCTCATTAGACCCATTATAGAATACAATGCTCCGTTTGGTATGTACCTCTCAAGACATCTGCAACAACTGGAAAGGCCGCAGAAATACCTCACTAAAAGAATCACAGGCCTAAAGCAGATGCCCTATGCTGACCATCTAAAAAAAAACTCCACCTATACTCTGTCACATATCATCTACTCAGAGGTGATCTCTGCTTAACATACAAGGCCATGTCAAACCCAGAGCTGTTGGACATGCTACATTTAAAGAAATCTCAATCCCTCACAGACACACGCTCCAGGGACCTAAACCTTGTCATCACAATGAACAAAACATGCTGGAGAGATAGGTTACTGACCCAGAAACTCCCCAGACTCTGGAACAGACTGCCAATACATGTCAAGTAGAGAGCCTCTTTGGCCCTCTTCAAAAGGAACCTTGATGACTGGATGGGAGATAGGAAATTCACCCCGGGGATCACGTCAGTAGCCCGACTAGACAGGGGTCCAGGGAAGTAAATACTGTGGGAAGAAACAGCCAGGGAATTGTTATGGCTAGGCTTGTATAAGCCCTAGGGCCGATAGCCTAGTACCAACCTATGAACTACTTCATTTGGGTATCTTTGCCAAAAGAATCCTATGAAGTACAACCATTGCCTTTCCTGGGCACCTCAGAAAATGCAGAGAATACTGGAAGAGTAAAAGTGTACAATAAATGCCAGAAATGAGGTGACAGATGATGAAAGGAAGCCAGTAAAACATGGTTTAGTCAAGTGAGCATATAGTCAGTTGGCCCAGTGATCAGTGTATATGATTAAACTCCAAGAAATACAAAAAAAAAAAGTCAACAAACAGGCAGACCGCATACTTATGGTACAGAAAGACTGTGAATATTCCCAATCTATGCAGAAATCTAAAAGGACACCCAGCTAAAATTGTACTGAAATTTTCATACCTCTCAGCAGAAGGTGCTCTATGCACAACTTCTTCACATTTTTTAAAACATCCCAGTTCATCATACACAACACTATCCTGAAAGTCATTGTTCTCATGACTTCGGGTATGCATGTAACTACTGCTGACTGCACAGCTAAACTCAAAAGCTGAATGCTGAAACATATTTACTGTAGCAGGCAAGGATATAAAAGTATATAAAAACCTGTGTGTTGATGTGTATATTTGGAGGGGGAAAGTGGTGCACAGCATTGCAACATCCCTGCACAAGGGCAGGACACTATCCTTTCAGGTATAATGTGCATAAATTAGTTTATCTACTGCACTGCTGGTTGGGTTAACAGTCCACAATGCAGTGCTTCCTCTTCCTCAGGCTGAGCTCGGCATTCCTTATATATAACTCATAGCAGCATTATCTGTGCAGCCTGCCTCAAAGAAAAGGATGCACCCAATCAAAACTATCAACAGTGAATACAGATGAATGGGATACACACGCTGTTTAGCAGTGAAAAGTGCAAAATACTGGCTACCAGTGTTCAAGCATGTGAAATACACAGTATATAAACTAACACTAAGGCAATCTATGCTAAACAACATACCTAAAAAAAAACACAATAAGCAGAATGGCTGTGTTCAACTATCAAAACATCACTTCAGAAATCAGAATGAAAATGAACAATTATGTAAGAAAAGTTACATTTTTTTTGCCAAGCTCCTGTCTAACAAAGTCACAATCAGAACACTATGTAGCATATACATGTTTTAGATTCTTGTTTACAATCACTAATTTACTGTTCCTTTCTGTTAGCACCCCAGTCAGATTGCAAGTCACAGAACAATGCTGAGCAGTGCAATGATTTTTCTTGGCCTGCTGGGGAAGTGTAACATCATGCCAGTTGGCAGATCCAACCATGAGTACTTAATAAAATCATCAAAGGGGATTAGTCAAGCCTTTCTTAAGAGGTTGTCTTAATACTAGCCTAAAAACGTTCTTTTAGGTTGTCAATGAAGCGCAACTTCTAGCTTCTACAAAGTGCCATCGACTGCAGGACGATAGCAGATTTCTGCTGAATGAAACTTAATGCCTGTTAATTGTCCTTTTCTGTTTTAGAAGGACAAAGCCTAAAGAACATGTTCATTAAATACAAAGTGACATCTTATGCTCTTTCTATCGTGTTTTTTTTTTTAAGAAGCTGATGAAAAGAATAACTAGTTTCACTCTTCTTAGGAATTACAGAATATATATTTTTTAATAAAATGTAGGAAAAGGTCAACTACCTAAAATCAACAGGCCTGAGGAATATCACTCTCACTGACATATTAAATGATGCTGGAGACGTACGTCTATAGATAAAGTCACGTTTTCAAGTAATAGTTGTGTTCCTGCCAATGCAGGATCTTTGAGAAGGTTATTAATAAGGGGCAGCAGGTAAGGCATGAACAAGAATCTACAACAGTATGGCCATTTGGATAACAAGGGGTAATAGTGAACACAAAAATACAGAAACTGGGGGACACCAGGATTCTGTAGTGTGCTTTGCATACTTGTTCTTTTTATCTATCAAAACCAGCTACCTACCTACTCTTGCGGAAAGAACGGTGTAAGCTACAATAAGAAAAAGAAGAATTGAGTGGTAAAAGTACTGTATGAACTGCAATAAGTAATGGGTGGTAACTGATGAGAAAAAATAAAAGCACACTGCACAAATAAACAGAATTTCAAAAGCATGCTGGTGTGTGCTTTCAATTACTATTTTAACTTATTAGTTCTGCAACTTAAAACTGCATTATCGGTTGTATTCCGTGAAAGTAATTTCTGCACAGGTACAAGCATAACGGCTACTGGTCAAATTTACGTTTGCACCAGGCCACTGCCAAAACCGAAGTGTAACAAAATGCTTACTTGTACAGACTGTTAACAAAATGCTTACTGGGTCAGATTTACTTTTGTACTTGTTTCAACTTCCAGGAATACAAACAAAATGTTATGTACTCTATACAAGTTAAATCCACGTATTTGATGAAGTAATTAAGGAGAATCACATGGAAAATGATGACAATGATGCAAGAGCAATACAGAGAGAAGAAATATAATGAGAAACACATATCGCCATGTGAGAGTAGGGTCTGCAGTCTGTATAGTCCAGACTTCAGCTTCCACCCCGCAAACCCTCAGTGTCAGCACATTAACAGATCTCTTCTTTGTTACAGTGCTGGTGATTTTTCCTTTTTTTAATAAATTAGCTACTCCTTCTTTGGTAGTGAATTATACAGACTGGCTCATTTAACAAAAAGCAGCATTTGTAACTACTGCATGAGCCAGCCCCAACAGAAGTTGCTTCCTATAAATCACATTCTTGCACAATATTATCTTTCTAGTCATTATTATTTGTTGTTAGTGATACTAGCTATTGAATGAAGCTTCAGAATGCCAGCAAAAGGGGAGATGGAGAACAAGAAAAAAAAGGAAAAGAAAATAAAGAAAGGAAGGAATGGAACGGAGAAAGAATCTATTTATTGATAGCATTTCCTTACTGCCTTTCTGACTGTTCTGTTCCTAGTTTCGTGCAATACCAGATGGACAAAGAATGTAGCCCGCAGCACCTTCCTGTGACAGCGCTATTCTCCCTCCCAGACACTGCTGTTAGTAAATAATTAGATTTACACATTCCCCAATCTCCACACATCTTTCCGCCGAATAATTAAAAGCAGGATGATTAGTTTATTGAGTGGAAGGTGGAACTTTTTTATTGAGGTCCATCACCGATTTTATCAGGGCCAGCACTTTTACGGTTGTCATGCGGGTGCAGGCATCCAATTTTTCTTATCTGCCTGATTAATACAAACGCTGTTTCAGGACGCATTAATTAACAGATACAAATCTACGTTCTCATGGATGGATCAATACAGAGAAGAAAAGAGGCATCAATGTGAATTTAGTGCTGATGATGGAGAAGGTACTCTACATTGACATTTACGTGCAGAGAAACTTTAAAGTCATGCGGCAACTCCTTTTGTCCCACTCATTTACAAATTAACATTTATTTTCACTCTTAACAACCACCCATGCCAATTTAATTAAACAAAAACTATGTTTTTTTTCGGTTAATGCAAGGAAATCTGTTTTATTCACAGCTGTCTCTTTAGTTACAGGGTAAAGTACAGGAGGCTGTTTGGCTACAGAGCTTTCTCTTCTGCTCTTTGTGATAATTTACTAAAGTGGCAAGTGCAATAAAACAATGAGCTAAAGATTAACTAAAATTTTAAAATTAGTATCTGAATAAACCTAAGCATCACTCCTGTACAAGAATGTGATACAGTCTCTCTTAAAGAACCTAATACTTCACTTGCTATGCCCCTTACATTTCAGTATTTTCTATATTCCTCCTTTTGGACAGGGACTTAAGTCAATAACATTTTTAAATTCAGCTGTGGAATCTCCACCCTCTAATTCAGAAGTGTGTTCATGTTTTGGAGAGCAGGAATAAAAAGGTACTATTGAAAAATGTAATTATTAAATGCATGTGTTTGAAACCTGTGATTAAGACCTGCAGTCTCAAAGTATAGAATGCACAGACCACACAAATGAAAAAAGTTAAATCTTCTAGTGGACTCTTATGCATCAAAAAGATGGCATCACTTGGGCGCTGGATGAGAGATAAATGACTGTACTAGGCTCAACACTTACAGTTTCCTGGTAAGAAAGTGCAAACAGTTAAGTTACTGCTCTCCAAAGTAGAAGTAAGAAAGACAGAAAACATCTGAGCCTATGGCAAGATGAAAGCATCACATGATAACACAGAATGCATCGGAGCTGAAAGAATAGATGAGCCAGACCTATCTGGTAACTGGCTGGGCTACTCTAGTGGGCTGAAACCCCAACCATCACATCATACCAGACTATTGACACTAAAGGTAGGACAGCTACAAAACTGTCTGCCACTTTCCTTGTTAAACATAATTCTCACGTCTTTTCTGTGGAAAGCATACTAATAAAATGTAACAGATGCATATTCATTCAGATAGCACCAGTGTTGAACCCACCAAGAGATCCGACACTCTTTGTCCTTCTCCAACTCGTAGACAATGTCCTTATGGTCCTCTGAATCCTCATAAGAGCCGAAGACAGAGGAAATGCTCTGCCACTATTTCCTGCAGGCATATGCATATACACAGTCTAGTGTGAGAAGGAATCTATATGACTGACATAAAACACAAGTGCAAGCACTGCCTCTAAAAGGCAGCAGATGGGATGGGATGGAGGCTTGTGTCTGCTCCTTGACTTCAAATTATATTCACTAAGGTTCTGTTGTCACATCTCTAGCTCAAGACCTATAAACAGTCAAACATCTATCTGGTGTCTAGGCCCTGAACTGGGAGGCCTGACAAAGCAACACCTTAAGGTTCGTTAAACAAACTAAAACCAAAAAGAAGAAACACAACACAAATTTTCAAAATGAACACATGAACCATATTGTGAGGATATTCTGTTCTTTGTAAAACACCTTAAGGATCCTTCTCAACCTGAACCATTCAACTCAGTTACACCTTGGAGGCAGGTGTCCTCCTCAAGTACTGCTGACATATGATTGGGTGACTTAAGGAGTTCACTCCCTAGGATCAGGATGGTCAGCTATGTGG
>NC_056725.1:571371256-571511256 GCF_019279795.1 Protopterus annectens
TCCATTTCTAATCCTCTCATTTCTTTCATTTTTCTTCCAGAGTTTGTCTCCCTCAAAACTAGCTTCAGGACAGCACCACGACATGGGTCATAAAAAGGAACCAGACACAAGTATAACTTGGAATTTGTTTCTCATGTGCTAAACCTTTGCCATTTTTTGCCCCTTGATCTGCTTCACATGCCACATGTCTGACTTGTACTTTATACTTGGTTTCTGCTTTTCTGGGGGGTAAAACATCTCTGTTGCATACATTTTTATTTTCACTACAAGACTCTACACTTTACCAGATCTTTTCTCCACCCACCTATCCCTTCCTGTTTGGATTTCTAAATGATATTTTCTTCCACATGTGTCTGATGTACATTTATTTCTGTTAGGTGGCAACGCATTACCTGCTAATGGGACCTATATGCTACTGGTAAAATGTTCTATATATCAGTGCTTTTACTATACAGGACCAGATTCATCAAAATAATTGACAACTTAATGCCAGGAAATAAAAACAGCTTTTATGATATCAGGAAGGAAAATGTCTTTAACCTATGAAATTCATTTGGCTGTTTTATTTTGTAGCACAATATAGACCTGTAAACACACTATCAAATATTACAAGCTAACCCAGTGATGAACTTAAATAGAGTACCCCAAAACTGAATGATCAACTAGCGCCAATGCCTAAAGCTCATCTGATTAACAGGGACCCCACCTGTCACTAATAATTGCTATAGGCATAAAGACAGCGGAAAAGCAGGTATTTACCTTAACAAGAAAAGGACTGATGTCTACAACCCATGTTCTGTTACCAGTTTTCATGGATTTCTATGAGAGCATTTCTTAGTTACATAAACACAACTGGATGTGCATTTTCATAAGTTTTTTATCCACATGTCCCTTTTAAGTACTTATTCTTATGAAACAAATGAAAAAGTCACTAAATGACTGAGAACAATTCTTTAAGTGACTTGTGCAACACTAACAACAAACACTCACTGCACAAGATGGAGTAATACTTTATTAATGTAATAATGCAATCACCTTTCAAGGCAAAGTATATAAAGCATCCATTTTTGTAGACAGAATGGCACTTCTCATGAAATATCTGATAAAAACAGTTGTAGAAATGTTAACTGCATCAGGTGAACGTATCTGAGCTATTTTGACAATAGACCTTATCATTCTCCTACAGAAACAGTCAATTTTTATTTTTTTTCCCTAGTTCAACAACTGATTTTACTTCATTTCTTTAGTATATTTACATTGGTTCAGAAAAGCACATCTAAGACTGTGAAAGGAAAATACTTCATTATTGTAATTTTTACATTCATTTAAAATGAACCAAGATTAAGACTCAGCATTTTCCCAGTAACAAACTTGTCAAATATAATTTTTATATAGTCTATAAAGGATCCTAAATGTAATATTTAAAATAATATCAAGAATGCTATATGACCCTAATAAGTGCTCGACCAGAACATCAACTGTCAAGAAAATCACTTATTTTTCAAAAGCGAGAAACTAAGAAATACTGAATTTAAGTACATTTTAACAACATGGTTTAGATAAGTAACTTCAGAAGAAAATGCATGTTTTAAAGGTGAGGGTGGTTCTTTTAGTGTAAAAGTACACTTACTTCACAGTACAATCCAAATGCCCCCATTTCACAGCATCAGTCCTAGCCAGCTTGTACAACAGTTCCGAATGCTCTAGGCATCCCTTGCACTGTTGTCGTATCCTCTCATGCCAAGCTGATGTCTGCGACAATGAAGAGTTATACTCTGCAAGACAGAATATGTTTACTGACCTGCAGTCAGATAACATGTTTGGCCACAGCTAGTGCATTCTATATAAAGAAAGTGACAGCTTCACCAACGTCACAAGCAGTGATTGAGAGGCTTCTAAGGATTAAGGTACCCTCAGGTAACTATTTCAAAGGAAGGCCAGCACCCGACTTCCCACCCTCATCAACCATAGGCATCTACAGTTCATGCAGATGCCAGGGGACCTTGTCAACTATTTTTTTTTTTTCACAAGGCAAATTAATGCACTTTTACAATCAACTTAGAAAAAAAGGCTAAGCATCTGAAAGTGTGAAGGACAAAAAATATCTGACGGCTGCTCTTCAAAAAATACATTTTCATTTCAGAATGAATCAGCATTTGTTTCGCAGGGCAGACACTGACAGAAATAGGCTACAGATTAACCCTTGCTGAACAGTTCTGCTTTGTAGTATTTGTATCGTCTGCTAGGCTACAACATCCCCTTTTTGAATGTACTCTACAAATTTATTTTATGGAACACCTGCAGAAAATAACACATTACTGGATCCCAGGACTGCAGTATTAGACATATTTAGTAGCAAAATATACATACTTTAATGAAAGCTGTTCAAAATAAATATCTTTTTTTTATTGCAATATGAAATGCAAGCCACAGCAGCCTTTAACCTAAGCCGCTTTGTATTATTCAAATTATTCCCTGGCTTCTGATTGGACTTCCTTACTTAAGGAATCTCAAAAAAGAATCACTCTGTACTACACTTATGTCAGCAATCAAGGACCTACTAGGCATGAAATTAGGAGAATGTATGTACTGAAGACAAACGCTTTTGGGTTCTGACAGTCTAAACACTCTAAGCAACGTAAACAACCTTTCCTTTCTCAAAGACAGAAATGAAAAAAATCAGAAACAGTTTTACATATCATTTCCATGTTTAGCATTTCCTTTTTTTATATCAGCCCACTGGGACCATTAATCTTAAAGCATGACTTCTCTTCCTTGAAAATTAACATATTCAAGTGTTTTCCTATATGTGACATCACAGACTCTCTGAAACAGTACACACTGTTGCCGTTGAATTAAGTGTGATTCCAGAAGCACAGACGACATTAGAAATGTTTCTTTGAACAGGATAAATGGGGACAGAATATCATTACTTCAACAAAAAGAACAGGAACTGAAATGGCCTACACATTTGCTACCGCTGAGCTTTGGATGACGATCATGGTACAGTAAGTAACAACGCACTCTCTAATGACATCCAGCTGTATTCCAGATCTGAGTACTAAGGGCATCTAACTCCGACACACCTTATGGTTGACATAGAGTAATGATCTATATAACCAACAACTTGTTCTACTACAAGAACCTAAACTTAAAAGAATGAAAATGCAAAAGCTGTGGAGCAAAGACTTTTAAGGTTAGCTGAATGAGCAGGGGTAACTGGGAGGGGACCATGCTAGTGATTTTATGTTAAGGTGCAGAATGAGCGGGGAAGTCAGATGATATGAGATAGCCAGGAAGTGAAGTAGTGTAGAGCACCTATTAAGGTGAAGGGTTTACTCTGGAGGATTTGTACCTTTGGGCCAAATACAGCCAAAGGTGTTTCTTCAGGAAATATTATTAAATATGAAAGGAGAGGATTGATCAATTAATCTTTAAAAAGGTATTTCTAAGACTAAGACTATGCACACTACAAAAGCTAAAATGGGTAAAACACAGAACTAATAAGTTAGAGACCAAAAAACAGTAAAACAGAACAGACAGGTATAGGCATTTTAAGAGGTCAACTAGAACAAATGGCGAAAAGGGTCCAAGTGGGCCTTGTGAAAGACATGCATCTTAAAACACCCTTCTAAGCATAGCCTCCGTAGTACATTCATGGAGCTGGTGAGGTAGCAAATTGCGTAAGCTGGAAGTCTGATAAAAAAAAAGTAATGTAAGCCCAGATAATTCAACGCTCAGCTGGAGGATCACTATCGAGCAACCAAGCAGAGATTATGAGAAGGCCAGTACAGCACCAGAAATTCCTTTAAAGGATTTTGAATGTTGATCACACAGGGAGTTAAATATTATCAAAAGAGCTTTGAATGTAATTTTGTTTCTGACAGGCAGCTACAGCTCCATCAACATCGCATTCTTTATCATTCCCTATGAAACTAGTGTAGCTCAAAGGCAATCAGGTTGAAATGATTCAAAGCTATGGATGCAGGGCTGTTCTATTCTGCAGCTCAGAGTCATTTGAACTGCCATTCAAGTTGCTCAGGTACAAGACTGAAGATTAGCCAAAATAAGTGCAATTAGAGAAGCTCATGTATTTGACCTTCTCAGATTTCAAGAGGAATAAAACAGGATACTTTGAGGTTGAAGTGAACCAGGTGGTGATATAATCAGGAAACTGGTGAGGTGTCCACAGTGAGCTGAAGCACCAAGCTCAGTGAGTGACCATCCTTGTGACAGTACAGGTAACCACCTGAATAAATCTAAATCCTTTCAAAATAGAGGCAAATTCTTTCATAAGAACTATGGATTCGTCATAAAACCAGATACTACCTAGCATAAGTCAATTCAGGTGAACCAAGAGTGAGTCAATGAGAAAGTCTGTTATGTCCTGTAAGACTGGCAGACTGGGAGATTGGATGGAGACTTCAATGTCACAACTCAGCTTCAGACAGCCAGGAAATATGAAAAAAAGAAATGCCTTGGGTTAGCCATCTAAGCACAAAAACCTGAGCAGGAGGGAGTAGACAGATGGATAAAGACTAGGGCATAGAAGACATATCCAGTATAGGCACAATATAATTTTTCATGAAATGATAACGAACATGTAACTAGGACAAAGAAAGTTCTAGTGTGTGGGGGGGAAGGGGGGCAGGACGAATAATCAGATGTAAAACATGGGAAAATGTTTTTCAAAGGCCAAGCATATTTCTCCTTGAAAACCAACAGGGCTTGCTGTAAAAGGCTAGATTTAGGGTTGCAGTGGCAACAGTAGGCCTAAATCTCAAAACCCAGAACAATGGAATTAGCACTCTTAAATTACGTGTTTTGGACCTAGGACAAGAGATGGAGAGATTGCTGTAACACTGGAACAAAAAAATCAAGTTCTTGTTAAAAAAAGAAGATCCGCTACAAAACAGTTTACATAAGGATTTTTTTACATTGAACAATGTTATATGATCCTGCAAAAGCAGCTCGGAGTTGCTGGATGACAGAGACCGAGATGGCTTGGTTGAAAACATGCATCAGAGAAAATGAAGTTAGTAAAATGGAAGAAAAAAATATTAAAAATAAGGACTTCTGGTTGCTTCAGTGTGGAAGAGTCAGGAAGGGACTTTGTGCAGAAACTGAAAGACATCAGGAGGGAAGCCATCTTCTACAATTAAGAAGCAGCAGAAGAGATATTTATAGTATGAAAACATGCAGAAGGCAATGACAATGAAGGAGCATGTTGAGTGCTAGGGACAAAAAGTAAAATGCTAGTAGATGAATCGATGCACATGAATATAGGACTCGAGGCTTCCTATCCACATGTTATCACTCAAAATGACAATTGCCAGTAAAACCAAAATAAAGACTAAAGTCTCTGTATTTTGGGACTCACTCTAGCAGGTTCTGACATTTGAAATTGTTACCAGAATTAGATTAAGTAAAACAGGCAATATGGGAATATAATAAGGCAGTAAACAAGACAACCACTCATAAACAAACTTTAACATCATAGCTGATTCTTAGTACATAAAAGGGGTTTGGATAGATCAGAACCAACCAATTTCAGACCAAGGTCCCACATCAGTATACATACAAACACACTGGCTGAAGTTCTGACTACTTTTCTGCAACACGTGCTCCCAAAACTTACTGCAAGATTGCAAAGGGTGATGGAGGACACCACATGGAAGTTAGAGGCTTATACTGTCGTTTTTTTTTTTTTTTTTTTGACAGCAGCTTAGGTGTTAACCCAGATGCTAACAGAGCACAGTTTAAAGATACAAGAAGGAAAACTCAGAAGCTGAACAAAAGAAATATTTCATATAAGGAGGGGCAGGCAGTTGAAAAAGCCTACATGTAGCAGTACCACCGGTGAAAACAGTAACATAATTTAATGGGGCAAACATAAGGCAGTTCTATTGAGGAGCGCTTGAAGGCAAATGAGTAGACGTGTGTGTGTGTGTGTGTGTGTGTGTGTGTGTGTGTGTGTGTGTGTGTGTGTGTGTGTGTTTGTGTGTGTGTGCGTGAGTGTGTGTCCTACTTAACATACCAGTATCAGTTAGCACAGTGAGGTTGACCTCTATAGAAACCTGATGAGACTTGTAGGGTTGGTGGCCTGGTGGCTGTTAGGATTTAATACAAATAGTTAGGATTATACGTTTTAGAAGGGGTAATCCAGTAAACAACACACATTTTTAAACAGTTAGTAATATGAAGTACTGGAAAGAAAAATGATAACTACCATAATAATTATTCTTAAATGAATCATGTATGCAAAGTAAGAGAGTAGTGGCAAAATTAACAGATGTGCATAGTTTTCCCAACCACTCTAAAAAGCACTATCAAAGGCACATCTGGAATACTATATATAGTTTTGATGTCTATAAAAGAAAGGAACGGTACAGCGACAGAAATCAAACAACCAAGAGTCACACAAATGATGAATTTAAGGGATAGTCTGGGTATATACACGCTGTCTGAAAAAAAGACAGATTTATTTATTTTATTTAACATTTATTGACCAGAAAAGTCCGACTAGGTTCCACAGAGCCTGTTTTCAGTGGAGGCCCGGGGAGAAATGCTCCAGACGCATGTCTTTAGAATGTGGGAGGAAACCGGAGTACCCAGAGGAAACCCACACGACCACAGGGAGAACATGCAAACTCCGCACAGAAGGCACCCCAGCCAAGAATCGAACCGGAGAACCTCTTGCTGTGAGGTGACAACGTTAACGACTGCACCACTGCGCCACCCATAAAAAGTGGAAATACTGCACTGTCAGAGGGAAAGAAGAAGAATGGAGCTGAATAGGAAGGACACAGAGAAAGGAACATAAGTGTCAGATAGCATGTGGAATAATTCAAAACAGACATAAGGAAATACTGCTTTACTGAAAGGGTAGTGAGGCCTGAAATACAATACCTGAGGTAGCTGCACAAAAGCAGGGATGTAGAGGGGTTGGTGACTAGAGGGGTGGGATCAGATGAAAAAAAGGAAGGCGTGGGGAAGGAGCTGCTTCAAAGATTACAGGATTTCCTTTGCCAGCAAGTACATATGTTTATACAATAATGTCTTCTTCAGTGTTAACTGAAAAATAATTTGTGTGATCTTAAAACATTTCTACAGCACTGAAGCTACAGCCAGAGTGCCTAACTCATGCTTTAAACCTACCATATTAACAGACAAATCTCATTTTAAAGGAAACTGCTCAGCAAATCAGAATTGTTGAATAACTTGTCCTGTCAGTCTCTTGTGTTTCAAGCAAAATATTCATCTTAGTGAAAAAATGCATACCATTCTTAACTAATCAGTTACTATCCAGGTCCCACATTTAGTACTGTATGAAATTAATGGAAGAGTAACATTAAGCTATGCGCTAGATAGTGTGAATAATGTAAGATACAATGCTCCCAGAAATGCAGATTTTGAAAACAGTAAAATAACGTACAACCCGAAAGAACAGAGAGCATTTTAGTTTCAGCTATTAAACTCTTGACAGTGGACATGGGTCTGCTGTCCAAATGTACTAGGGAGTTATCCTTTCCCTCAGCCAGCTAATAACGAATTCTCTACAAACTCCATGGCTTGAGTTAGTCAAAAGGACAGCATCCTAATCACAGAATCATCTTAGAAAATTGTGTCTTTCGGCTTTTCCCTTTTAAGGGTTACCACAACGGAACTCTGGTCCGCTAATGATTGGTAGTTGATTTTTACGTGCTGCGTTACCAGCCCTGATGCACAACCTTCAACGAAGGTATGCCCATTCACACATGTCTCCACGCAGAAGACACTCTAGCTGAAAATTGAACCGGACAGCGTCTTACTGTGAGGCGACAACGCTACCGCAGCACCACCACCGTGGACTAGAATCATCTTTAGAATCATCTTAGCAACTAAACTAGAAAAATCAAAGGTACCACTACTCATCACATCCTGGAATATAAACCAGTGAGCTACGGTATTCCACTTTAAGCCTGTTACCATATTCCTCAAATGCAAATCATCCTAATACATTTTAGCCTGAAAATGTAGATCCTGGAATCAAGATGTTTATGTTACAGATGTCCTAACCATGACAGGTTCTTTCTTCAGGGTAGTTCCAAGCCTCTCAAAAACTAAGAGAACTCTATTCATCTGATTGCTCACTTCAAAATGGATGCAAGTATTTTAGGAACTGGAAGCCTTCAAATTGAAAGGATGTCTGTGGAAGATGTACCAATTTTCTTCATCCAGATATTCCATCACCAACCAGTTTCAACGCAAACAGAAACCTGGGAACTCCCTGCAGTGTAGTAAGGAATGTTTTATTGGCAAGTTAGCTGCTTATAACCAACTCTCCTGTGATTGCTGTGCAGCTGTATATAACTGCATTACTAAGAAATGAAATCTGATGTAAAAGAGAGATCTACTGTGAATTACCAGGAGGATGGACAATCACCAAGTCTTCCAAGATGACTTCTAGAACCTAAACACTCTTACAAGACTGCTCTGAGACAGCAGATGTGCAACTTAAATGCACCCTCTGCAGTCAAGCACTCATGTTACCTGTACTTACAAAGAACTCGCTGCTAGAAATGTCTGTTAACTCAGCAGTACTGTAACTACGCTTCATGCCAAAGTACATCAAAAAATGTTCACAACTGTTTTGTAACACCATGAGGATCATTCAAAGTGCTGCATGATTGTCCTTCTATCGTACTCAGGTTGACATGAAATAATTTACATGAGAGCATTGGCTGGTTGAATATGTTGCTAGATGCCTAAGTCACTGTAAGGTTTCTAACAATGATCCAGAGAGATTCTAAAGTTAGAACGAGTGGTGGCAACAAAATGGTACTACAGTTCGGTGCTGATTGTAGCACCGATGTTATCACTCATAACTTCTGCAGCCATGTTCCAATGCAACTACTGTCCTATAAATGTCTACTTGTCTTTTTGCAAAACTATGGTACCTGACTTATCCTGTTTAAGTACACTTGTGCCTAGACACACTTTTTTATTTTATTTCGCTAGGCCTCATCGATTACTGGCTTGCTATTTAACTTACGTGGACAATATACAAATGGTGACCTGTGCTTAACAATAATCACAGACAATTTCAACCATCCAAAACAACCAGAAGGATATAGGACAGAAATATACAGGAATAAAAAAACAAGCAGATGTTCCATTTTAAAAATCTAAAACTACATCCCAAGATGCCTTTTTTGTTTAGGAACATCTGCTTTGAAAAGCAACACTTCTCATCAGCCTTTGAGGATAACAGCCCTGTGAACTCACAGCAAATGTTAGGAGTAGATTGACAAGACCCTGTTTTCATCAAAGCTCTTCTTTCATGCCAGTGAACCAGCAGTAGTAGTGCGACAGTATGGCAATAAAAATCCATTCACTCTGCATGCCCATCTGAATCCATTAAGTACAATGGATTCCCGCTAAGCAAATATTCACTTGTCAGAAATATTTGCAATACAGGATTCATCCAGTAACTGTAAGTATGTGGGAGCTCACAACAATTTAACAGCAGCAAAATGACAGTCATGAATGTTAAAGGTGCTGCGTGTCATTTTTGTGAAGCACAGCTGGGGTCGAATATGGGTAAGCTTATTACATCAGTTGACTTTCTCGCTGAAAGAAAATGGAAGTAAAATGCTTAATGCAGACTTGAATGTCTGGGCCTTGTTTATTACTCATTTTGACAGAAAAAAAGCATGGACAAGACATGCATCCAAACAAGTTGGAACTGATAAAATGTTTTTGCCTACAAGGTCCATTAATTTATTAAGCAACAGTACTTTTTAGAATGGCTTTACCTTTTAATATCAAATTATATCTATTCAGAAAAGCAGTTCTGGGCATTCACATCTATGAATAAATGATTTATTCATTGTTTATTTGCAGACAGTTTAACAATAGTGGTGCAAAGAAAATACTGTGTGACACTGAATTATGAAGATGTACATACATTTTTTTCTCAGTTTACTTCTAAAAGTTACTTTGCATTGTTATGATAGTTTTCTGTTCTGCTTATCTGGCAACATAATTATATTTAGTGCTTTATATGCTCTGCTGATTAGAAGGGTTAGCATTACTTTAAATACATGTTACACAATCACAGGATTATTAATGTTTAAGTGAACAAGGATGAAAAATGGACTGAAGGGATCTAAGCTTAAAATTTCAAACTGCTGGGACCCAGCAGGCCTGTACTTAAATACTGCAAGAAAGACATATATATATATATATATATATATATATATATATATATATATATATATATATATATATATATTTATCTGTTTGCAGCTGCCCTAGTCCTGTTACCTTGCCAGTTCACGTCACAACAATATCTGTGGGAAGAAGGTTTTTTCCACGTCCATTTTATGCTCACCTTCACTTAGAAAACATAGCATACTGTCAGTGTCCAATACTTCAAAAGTGTTCACTCCCCTGAGCCCTTTTGTCCCTCTTATTTTAGGATACCCATAGCAGCTGACCTCTTGCTTTTTCTTTAACTAGGACTTTTGGTGCACTGGAGACATCATCTGAACTCTCCTCCTCTGCACTGCACTCACTCAGTCCATCTACTCCAGAAGTGCACGTCAGAAGGGCAAATGCTCCCATGAACAACGCAGCTGAAAATATCGTCCTGATTTTTGCTGCAGATACCACTCTCAAAGTACCCTATAAAGCTGACCACTCATTCTAAGCTTATATGATATGAGGCCTGCAATACTCTGTTTAAAGATCAAATCCATAGGAGTTGTATACCTGTGGTCTGCAGACAACATGGCAGTCTCAGTTAGTTTTAGTGCATTTTAAAGTAATTTATTTAAGCTATCAGGTTCTTAACCGAAAAAAATCAGAGAACTATCCCTTTTTTCAGCGTCTTATAGACTTTTGAAGGAAAGTCTTTGTCTAGCTTTCCACACCATTAGAAATTCAATTGTCCTGGACCTCCATCAGTACTAGAAAGAGGGATCTAATTTTTGACCAAGAGATAAATAAAACATTGTGGAGGCAACTCTGGAATAAATTTTCCATACATGTTAAGCAGTACAACTATCTTCCTTTAAACATGAACTACATGACATGATAGGTGTCCACAAAATTAATCTTGGATTGACTGGTATGGCATTTCTAGAGAAAGGTGGTGGGGCCTGAGGGAAGTACCTGGAAGGTGTGAATAGCCGTTAAGACTCAGTGGCCTTAGAGTATGTATGAATCTATGACTTGAAGCAAATCAGGACATTACTGTCACTGACCTCTTTAGACCACTTAGTTTGTCACATTCAACCAAAAATCAATAATTGTAAAGTAAATTTGTTATAATACAGCAATGAAATTCACAGTTTACTGACACTTAAATGTCTGAAAGAACTTTTACAAACAAATAAAAGTACAGTTGTGTACCTACCATAAATGTAGATGTTCGAGTGTATTCACTGTTGCAGTCATTACAATTGGATTATCCTGCTGGCAGGCTACCCCGCAGTCGGCCTGAGTTCCAAAGTCTAGGTCCGGCGTCGGTGGCTGTCGCCTCCTCCCTGACGTCAGTGCGCCAGGGGTATAAAAGATGCAGCCGATGCCATTTTCTTCAGCTTTTCTTGCCCCAGATGTCAGGTGCCCCTAAAATGGTAGGCTCACTAATACCAAAAAGCATGCATAACCAAAAAACTTTTCCTTTATCTACAAGCAAATACACCACATAGGTTGTATAGAATAGAGAAGTACAGATAAGTCCCAGCAAGGAAAAGGGGGATGGAGGGAGGGTAACCTGGACTGCAGCAGTGAATACACTCGAACATCTACATTTATGGTAGGTACACAACTGTACTATGTTCATCGTGTTTTACTGTTGCAGTCATTACAATTGGGTTGAATCCCAAAGCTATGGTTGGGAGGCTGGTGCTAAATAGGATTAGGAGAGGCTATGAGGCCCTGCAGGACTGCAGTGGCAAAGCCTGCCCTGGATTTAGAGTAGAGAGATAAGTGATAGTGCTTTATAAAAGTATGCACTGAACTCCAAGTTGCAGCCTCTAAGATGTCTTTGGTTGGTACTCCTCTGAGGAAGGCTGCTGAAGTGGCTGCTGCTCTGGTGGAATGTGGCCTAATGCCCTTAGGCACTGATTTGCCATGCTGTAAATAGTAGAAACGAATGCAGTGGCCTATCTACTTTGAAATAGTCTGCTTTGAGATAGGCTTTCCTTGTGATCCTGCAGCATATGCTACTAGAAGTTGTTCAGTCTTTCTGAAAGCTTTGGTTCTGTCCAAGTAGAAGCGTAGCTGTCTGTGAATATCCAAAGAATGCAGAAATCTCTCACCCTTATTCTGTGGGTTTGGGTAAAATATAGGCAAGTGAATTGTTTGGTTAAGGGCCACACTGGTCACTACCTTAGGCATAAATGTAGGGTTTTTCCTCAGATAAACCCTGTCAGGATGGAAGATGATAAAAGGTTCCACAGCCATGAGTGCCTGTAACTCTTGAGACTTGTCTAGCGGAGGTTATTGCTAGGAGCAGAGCTGTTTTCCAGGATAATAATGTTATATCAGCTGCAGAGGCTGGCTCAAAGGGAGGCAGTGTAAGTTTTTCCAAGACATAGTTGAGGTCCCATGCAGGTATTGGTGCGCTCCTTGGGGGTCTTATGTTTTTGGCCCCTCTGAGGTACTGCCTTAGTAATGGATGAGAAAAAAATAGGTGGTTCTGTATTGTAATGAGCTGAAATGGCAGAGGCATGAATTTTAATGGATGAAAAGGAAAGGCCTTTATCCAGCATCTCAGTTAAATATTGCAAAATCTGAGGAATATTTGGAACAATCGTGTCAATACCTTGTGCCTGGTTCCAAGCACAGAATCTCTTCCATTTTTCTGTATAAGATTTTCTGGTACTAGGCCTCCTGGCCTCCAAAATAACATCCATAACTGCTTTAGAAAGTGGTGTGTCTTGAATGGCTACAATATCCGCCATGCTGCCAGGTTTAGGGTCCTGAGTTGGCTGTGCAGTATCTGACTGCCTTGTTGAGTCAATAAGTGAGGAATTTGAGGTAGTGTCCAAGCTGGGCATTGGGACAAGCTCTTTAAGATTGGGTACCAGTGCTGGCGGGGCCAGTCTGGGGCAATCAGAATAATTTTTGGCTTCTCTTGACTGACCTTGAGGAGTACCTTAGGGAGGAGAGCAGAGGAGGAAAGCATATACTGTTAGGTTTTTCCAGCTGAAAGATAGAGCATCCACTTTCCATGCTTGCTTGTGATAGGTCCTTGTGCAGAATCTTTGTAGTTGGCAATTGTGAGGAGAGGCAAATAGGTCTATGTACGGGCATCCCCATTTCCTTGTTATCATGTTGAAGACTTGTGGGTCCAATTTCCACTTGTGGGGATCCATTAGGTTTCTGCTTAGTTCATCTGCCAGAGTATTTATCCTTCCTGGCAGGAATTGTGCTTGCAGATGTACTTGGTAAGTCATTGCTGTATCCCACAAGTTCATGGGTAGTCTGCAGAGGGGGTAGGAATGTGTGCCCCCTTGCTTGTTTATGTACCACATGACTGTGGTATTGTCCGTCTTTACCAGTAGTTGTCCTGGATGAAGTAGATCCTTGAAGGCTGTTAGAGCATTTTGAACTGCTAGCATCTCTTTTTGATTGATATGTAGATGCATTTGACTTGCGGACCATGTGTCCTGAATACATCTTCCTGCCATATGTGCCCCCCAGGCATAATCTGATGCATCTGTTGTCAATGTCTGCCTGGCCGTGGGTAAGGTGAATGGCTGTCCCGTGTTGTGGTGACAGGCTTTTGCCCACCATCGAAACTCCTGTTGCAGGCAGGGAATGAGGGTAATTATTGTTTCCAGGCTGTGGCAATGTTGAGTCCAAACACTTTTTAGATACCACTGAAGTTTCCTCATATGCAGTCTTGCATATGGAATTAGCAGAATGCAGGATGCCATGAAGCCCAAAGCATGCAGAATTTTTCTTGCAGATAACTGGGTCTTTGTTGCCAACATTTTGAAATAAGTAGTCAGTTGTCTGTGTTTGTCTGGCGTGAGATAAGCCATCTGGGCAGTTGTATTTAAGCTTGCACCCAGGAATATTATCTCTTGAAAGGGTACGAGTTTTGATTTCTTTTCGTTTACTGTGTACCCTAGGCCTGCTAGTAATGTTTTTACAAATGCCAGATGCTGTAGTAGAGTGTCCTTGTTCTCTGCTTGAATAAGGCAGTCGTCCAAGTAAGGATATATTTGAATTCCTCTTTGTCTGCAAAAAGCAATTACTGGTGCCAGGCACTTTGTGAAGACCCTGTGAGCAGTAGATAAGCCAAAGGGCAGTGCAGAGAATTGGTAATGCAGTGAGCCAGCTATAAATCTGAGGTATCTTCTGCATGACTGTCTGATTGGGACATGCAGGTATGCCTATTTTAGGTCTAAAGTCACAAGCCAAGCCTTCTTGCCCAGCATGGGCAGAAGCTGCTTCAGAGTTAACATTTTGAATTTTGGAATGTCCAGGAATGTGTTCGGGATAGACAGGTCCAGTATTGGTCTCCAGGTTTTGTCCTTTCTGGGCACCAAGAATAGCCTTGAGTAAAATCCCCATCCCTGCTCTTGCTGAGGTACTTGCTGAATGGCCCTCATGTCCATGAGGGATGAAACTTGTTTTTGTGCCTCTGCCCATTGATTGAGTGGCAGGTCTGGCATGCCGTTTGGCCTTGGCAGGGTGTGAAAGTGGAACCTGTAGCCCAGGGATACGATATTTAAGACCCATTTGTCCTGAGTGATCATGTGCCAATTTTGAACAAAAAGTGCTAGTCCCCCCCCCCCCCCCAAAAGGAGCTGCCAGAAGATAAGTGCTTGGTGCTGGCAGGGGAAAGTCAGTGAGACTGTTTCCTGTATGGTTGTGATTTTTCTTCTCCACTTTTGGAGGTTGAAGCACCCCATTGTTTAGGCCTATATGAGCCTTGGGGCTGTGATCTGCCTCTGGGGCTTCTGTATCTACCTCTTTGTGGCCTGTCTGACACTGGAAAGGACCAATTCTTTGCAGGCCAGTTCCTGCTAAATCTGGGAGGCTGTACCTGTACGAAATCCTTGACTGTTTGCATAGATTTAGCTTTGTCCTCCATTTTCTTCAAAACCTCTCCGCTTTAACACCAAACAAGGTATCATGTTGTAGTGGAGCATCTATTAATTTTGCTTTAACATGATCAGGCAGATTCTGTTCTTTTAACCATGCATGTCTCCTAATGACAGAACCTGTAACAGCGGCCCTGCAAGAGGCCTCTAGAGAATCAAAACCACATTGCAAAGTATGCTTTCCTACTTGTTCAGCTGCATGCAATAAATCCTGCATTTCTTTGTTTTCTGCAAATTCTGAATTTGTCAACATTTTTTGTTTAAGCAGTGACATTAGATATTGCTGATGTTTAAGCATATGAAATTGACAATTTAATCTCTTACAGCCAAGGTAGCAGAAGTATAAATCTTTTTCCCCCATCGGTCCAGAGCCCTTGAATCCCTACCAGAGGGTATAGTGTTTTTTGCAGTGGACGCCTTGACCCTTTTGGGACCCTGAGACATAGTTTCTGGGTCTGCAGCAGGGTTTTTATAAAGAAATTTATGTGAATCAGGAACCCTGTAGTGTCTGTCTGGCTTAACAGGGGCTGGTGGCAAAGAGTCAGGAGACAGTCCAGACTCCGTAAATACATCATCTACAATGTCTAAAACAGGAGGGATAGCAAGGGGCCTGCTGAGTTAATAAAAGGAAGTCTCTGAGCCTTTTCTTGGATTCTGAGTAATCTTGGCTCTCCCAGTGGAAATGCTCCCTCATAGTATGCAGGGTTTCCCCAAAAGAATAGTCCTCAGTAGGAGAGGCTGAAGGGATAGATTCTTCAGCATCAGAATCCTCACAGGGAAGAAGAGAATATTCCTGGTCAGAAGAGGAATCAGAGGAAATGGAAACCTGATCTGAAGATGCATATTCTATCTCTTGCCTAGGCCTCTTATCAGGAGGGGGATGGGAACCCCTGATCAAAGTAATTAGGTCTTCGGCCATTTTAAGCATCTGTTTTTTAGGCATGGAGGCCTGTCCAGGAGAATGCTGTACTTGTTTGTCTTTAGAGCTGCTTTAGTCTTTGCTTTTGAAGCTGAAGTTGGTTTTACATATAACTCTGTAGGCCTGAAAACACCCTCAGAAGCAGATGCCTGCTCAGTGGCTCCAGACCCATCTGAGGGAATAGTTTCCGAGTGTCCAATACCTTGAGTTTCCAGTGGCCTAGTCGGCTCCATGTGGGAGTCGTAAGCGGCCTGTGGCTCTGAGGTAGCAGGCGTCAGGGGCTGTGAAAGTGCCTCACTGAGAACCGGCGACAGGCCTAGCAGAAGCCTCGTCGTCGGTTTTGGACCTCGGGTGCCTGTCCTTTTCTTTGCGCTTTTTATAAACTCTGGTAGCCAGTTGCTCCGACGGCATTATATAGTTAAATATTCTGCCAAAATAATGAAATGCAAAATCGTTCCGACGCTTAATAGGGCGTTAGTTAAATCTAGCACAAAACCGACAACTAGCAACGTCGTGGTCAGGGCCTAGGCAAGGAATACAGTAAGAATGAAAATCCTTATGAGGTATTTACTTCCCACAAGAAATACAATTATTAACTTTTTCTGACATCTGTCTGGAGCAAGAAAAAAGTTTCCCCACCAGGGTACTTAGCTTTAATGAAGACTTCGGATCTGAAATTCGAATTTGAAAATCTCAGGAGTCGGCCGACTGGCACTTGCGAACTGCTTTTGCTTCGGGCACCGCGCGGCAAGAAAGACTGAAGAAAATGGGGTTGGCTGCATCTTTTATACCCCTGGTGCACTGACACCAGGGAGGAGGTGACAGCAACCGACGCTGAACCTAGACTTTGGAACTCAGGCCGACTGCGGGTAGCCTGCCAGCAGGATAACCCAATTGTAATGACTGCAACAGTGAAACACGATGAACATCTCCCTTTTTAAGCTGACGGGATGCATGGTATGGTGCACCTACAACCCTCTACTTAATATAATCAACTCCATGACTGTTACAGCTTCAAATCTCAGCTGGGCAATAATCTTATCCCCCTCACCTCAATAACCATTTAACACACCCTGCCTACTGTTTTTCAGCAAAAATACAGTTTCCAACACAAAACTAGAAACTAAAGAACTTTTGGATTAACTAAGAGTGGCAAAACACAGTATTCTCAGTAACACCACAAACTCAGTAATGCAGCATGCTCAGTAACTCAGTAATGCAGCATGCTCAGTAACACAGTAATGCAGCATTGTCAGTAACACAGTAATGCAGCATGCTCAGTAACACAGTAATGCAGCATGCTCTGTAACTCAGTAATGCAGCATGCTCAGTAACTCAATAATGCAGCATGCTCAGTAACACAGTAATGTAGCATCGTCAGTAACAAAGTAATGCAGCATCGTCAGTAACTCAGTAATGCAGCATGCTCAGTAACACAGTAATGCAGCATGCTCAGTAACACAGTAATGCAGCATGCTCAATAACTCAGTAATACAGCATGCTCAGTAACACAGTAATGCAGCATCGTCAGTAACACAGTGATGCAGCATGCTCAGTAACATAGTAATGCAGCAATGCTCAGTAACATAGTAATGCAGCAATGCTCAGTAACACAGTAATGCAGCATCAGCAGTAACACAGTAATGCAGCATTGTCAGTAACTCAGTAATGCAGCATGCTCAGTAACTCAGTAATGCAGCATGCTCAGTAACACAGTAATGTAGCATCATCAGTAACACAGTAATGCAGCATGCTCAGTAACAGTAATGCAGCATCATCAGTAACACAGTAAAGCAGCATGCTCAGTAACTCAGTACAATCATTAATACATAAGTTATTCAGGAAATACCTTCACATACACACAAACCAGATTGTTTGTCACAGGATGGTTGATCAGTCTTCAAAAGAATGTCAATGGCATCTTGTCAAGGTGGCTAGAGCTGGGGAAGTGTCAGAAGGCAAGTGCTGCACTTTCCTCAATTTTCCTCATTTTCTCCCTCATCTTACAGTCAGTGCAATTTTGGAGTTGGACTCTATACATATACATGTGTGTGTGGTTCAAGGGTGTGGGGCTTCTCCATTAGCAAAAAAAAAAAAAAAAAAAAAAAAAAAAAATATATATATATATATATATATATATATATATATATATATGTATGTTACCTTCATTTCATTGACAGCTCATTTCACTGACAAGCAAATCAGCAAGACCAATTCACTGAAAGTTCACTTCACTGAAAACTCATTTCACTGACAACTCATTTCACTGAAACTCATTTCGTCGACAGTTATACATGGCCTATTCCCCACTGCAGTGTGATCCTGGAGTTAGAATATATAGTAGGGGGGGGCGAAGCCCCCCACATATTATAAACATTTTAAACTATACAGATAGATACTTACAAGTGCAATGAATAACTGTTTTGCAGAAAACAATATACAACCAAAGTATGTGGGGGGGCTGTGCCCCCACACCCCCCTTACTATATATTCTAACTCCAGGATCGCACTACAGTGGGGAACAGGCCATATATAACTGTTCACGAAATGAGTGTCAGTGAAATGAGTTGTCAGTGAAATGAACTTTCAGTGAATTGGTCTTGCTGATTTGTTTGTCAGTGAAATGAGCTGTCTATGAAATTAAGGTAACCCATATATATCTATATCTATATATATGTATATATATATATATATATATATATATATATATATATACACACACACATATTTTATATATATATATATATATATATATATATATACATATTTTATATATATATACATATATATATATATATATATATATATATATATATTTATATTTTTATATATATATATATATATATATATATATATATATATACATATATTTCTCTTTTTCGACCTTGGGAGTGCCACTGTCAACCTCCCAAGGTGCTGATTAAATAAGACAGTTGCTCATAGTGGACTCAGAGCAGTTAAGTATCATTAACTGTGAAAAGATACTTGTCATTGTTCTCTAAACAAGTCTAATTTCAAATTGGGACCTCTCAGTATAGGAAAATAAAAATATTTTACAGATCTGTAAATATTTCTTTTCTTCTCTGGAAATATCAACAGGATGTCAGTACAAACATCATTTCACAAAACGTTTAAAGAAAAAATATACTTCTTAGTGAATTTGTACTTTCTTTTGATATTTCTCTCTGAATCTCTGTTTGTCTTACCCATTTTTTACCAAGGAACTCACATAACTGTTATGCTATAACCACAGTTATTCCAAGGATAAAGCTTACAGTTAGGGATGGCTTTAAGAGGGCCTGATGAGCTCCAAGAGACAGTTATATGGCAACCACATGAATTGTCAGGATCGCAATGTGGAGTCCACAGATGTGTAGACTAAATGGCTGAAAATTCAGGCTTAATATACCAAGTCAGAGACTGCCATTTCCTAGAATATTCACTTTTCTCCAAGATATAGTAATTTATAAGTTCAGGAGGCATGTGGTGTGTGTGTGGTGGGGGTCCCCTGCAAAAAAAACAATTTTAACGGAGAAGAGTGATGTTCAATATTCTCTCTTCTCCTGCATTTTTTTCTTATTTTTTCCATGTTTTGGCAATTGGCATTGTGAGTGCTGTCATTTCAATAGGGAGCCCAGCTACATAGCTTCCATGCTAGTTTCTACAGAAGGAAGTCAGAACTGAAAGTGAAGGGCTATGCTGTCCGAATTCCTGTCCATCTCCTGTCGGATTACAAACTTCTTATTGTTGCTGATGATCAGAAGACTGTGGGTTCAATCACTAACATTTTTAATTCACTGAGGGTAGCATACTGCAGCCTGGGGGTGGGACTGTAATCCTGAGGTGTAGTTCCCCATATGATGTTTTAAACTAGGATCTCAATTTGTCTATTCAGGTGATAAGTCAGGTGGATGATAATGATCTTGTTGTACTCGCTCACAAAGAATAAAAGGTTCCTCCAGTTTCATGTCCATATTACCTCATCATTTTATAAATTTCACCCTAGTTCTCAGCCAAAGAAAAGACCGTGGACTGAGCAAGATCCACCCAGTCAATAAAATCAGTAAATAAACACGCTCAATAAATTTTTGGTTTCCAGTCTATTTTACATGTTTCAGCCTCGTTGCTTTCTTATTATGTTTGGTCTGGCATATTTAAATGTTGCAAGATACAATCAGCATGTGCTACAAAGTATGTTCCAGACCTCCGTGATCCAAGAAAATCATATGCCTCAGTTAACTAAATCTAGTTTCAGGAGGACCAGTGAAGCTATTCAGTCTTACTGTCCTTGCTAGACCTCATCTGCTTAATTTGAGGTTTCAATGTCACTATGCATTCTACAGCAACTCGGGCAGATTTCCCTGCTGGATTTTGCTGCATAATGTTATCCCACCTGAAAAAAAAAATACTGCAAAAAAATGTTCCTGACACAAAATATTATAACACCATTATTTTCAGACTATAGTCTTATACTTTTTCTGGGCATCACAGCATTCATGTACATTATTTAAATAAGATGATTTTATCAGAGCTGAATTAGGAATTACAACTGCCTAAGAAACAAAGGGATGCTATGACAGCTTGGAAGACAACAGTGTTTTTGTGCCCTTTTAACAAAAATGAAGTGCTGAGATTACTCCACAAGCAGGGACCTAGAAGTTTGCAACAGAAGAGGAAGAGGGACTGTATGGTTCTAACACACCTAATTAGCCATCGGCAGACTCTTAATTGCATACATTAGGATGATTCCGTAGTGCAGATTAATTCTAAATATACCCAAGCAGCTGGTTGAGAAGCTGTGGATTACAGTGTGGACTGTACTTTTCCACTTAATTAGATATCAAAATTAAGCGGCAACAAGCATTTTGACATAACGGGGATCAAGACGCTGTCTGGTGTCCCAAAGCTGCACTAAAGTGACCGCTAAACACAGCCGCACAGATGGAGTGATATTAAATGCCGCACTGGAAAGTAATTTCAAATAATAAAATATCAATATTTACATTTTAATTACCCCTACCGAGAGTCGCTCTGTCATTTTCACTACTGCCAACACAGCAAGGGGTAATGGAATGACATTGTGGCTGTGACTGCTATGACGATTTTGTTTCCATTAAAGAATGGCAAGTGCTTTAAAGGGAGGGACTCCCAGAGTGTGCAATGGAATGACATCAGTACATCTAAATATTCTTAGTAAGGGAATAAATGCACAATACACAAGACAAATATTCTCTCTAAACAACAGCAACAAATCCAGTGCTTCAGGGAGTACACAAACCCTTTCCATACCCCTAGAAAACAAAGCTACCAGCGGGAATATTTCAATACAGAACAGACTTTTGGGGACAGCATGTGGAAACATTACTGAAAGGGGTAAACCTGCAGACACTAAGGAATGGAAAGATTTAATATAAAAGAAACTATGGAAAGCAACATTTTGCAATTCATATATCAACATCTTTCTCTCTTCCTATCTCTCTCTGTACATACACACACACACACACACACACACACACACACACACACACACACACACACACACATTCATAGATACACAAACACACATATGTATTATTTATGTATTTATTGCTATTAATCTTAAGAGCAAAACATCTGTAGAGTACTGTACTGTTTAGGGTTTTATATATAAATAAAAGGGGTGTATATCAGATTATCGACATTTGAAAATGTTGAAGCACCTTTATTCAACATGAAAATGTCGAATGCTTAGTTTGTCGAATGGCCAAAACATCGATTTCTTTCCAAGGGAAAGAAATCGGTTAGCCGTTCTGTCACACCTGCCTTTTCCCCAACTGTAGTGCGGTCTCAGAGTTAGAATATTTAGTTGGGGGGTGAAGCCCCAACTTAAATCCTTTAGTTTTTATGTCATGTTGTCTGTTGGCCTTCCTATTTCTTTCTCTTGGAAAGAAATCAGTGTTTTGGCCATTTGACAAACTCAGCGTTCAACATTTTCATGTTGAATAAATGTGCTTCGACATTTTGAAATGTCGATATTCTGTTACAGACCCAATAAAAGTATGAAGGAAGAGTTGGGAATACTGCATGTTTGTCACTTACTTTTATTCTGTGATGGCAGAAAACACAGCTAGAAAGGCATGAGCTGTTCAACTACACTTTCTGTGACTGAGTAAATGGCCAGCCACAGCTGCTGAAGTTACTAGAAGACGGTCTAATGTGTCAGACAAATGAAACTAAAAACATTCCACAACACAGAATCTCAGCCAGTGTGGAGGAGACAAATAACACAAAGAAGGAATTTGTTCTGGGACAGTATAAAATGAAATGGAAGAAACGTAGTCAAGGATTACAGGAAATGAGCATGGCCATTTGGTTGTACAGCAAGGATTGTTCGTGCATGCTACTGACTCTGGTTCATACTACACTTCCATTAGCAGTGTCATAAGAAAGGTGTCAAGACACTGGATCAGAAGCCATTGCCCACAAGATTCATGAGGCTGGTTGTGTGCTGATATTTAGGAGAAGTTGTGTTGTTGGTTTCAGGCATACAGCATAACCTAACAGAAACAAGAGCCCAAACTGCTAAGGGAGGCAGGTAAAAAAGGGTGTGAAATGGTTTCTCACTGACAAAATGGTGCCAGAGAATTACAGCGGCATGCACTAGGAACACAAACCATGCAAACCTTCTACCTCCTTTACTTGTTCTTGTTACATGAATATCAGAAAGACAGGATATAACTGGACAGAAAGCAAGGGACACCTGCTTCAGGGTCAAGTCATGAGGCATTCAGTGATAGCATGGACTGAAATGGAATAGAGAAATGCCCACAGCTTCAGCAGAGATCCGACATCATAAACCAAAACATAACACAGGAATATCAGCAGGCTAGCTGAAAGAAAGATGTGTATGTGTGTGTGTGTGTTGTGTGTGTGTGTGTGTGTGTGTGTGTGTGTGTGTGTGTGTGTGTGTGTGTGTGTGTGCAGGCATGGGTGTGCCTGTCTGTACTTTTTTCCTCACACATAGATATAAGCAAAGTTTGTAGTCTCTTACAGGAAAAGCACATAACAGCAAGAATACTCTGTTCCGTGTGTACATGCAACACTAAACATATTCCCAAGTACTTAGTTATTTAGGTAGTAGGAAAAAGCTGCAGCCAGACTGGCTATTATCATCCATATCTCAGTTCAGTTCAGTGCAAAGGTAAAAAGTGTCCTGGCAGTTACAATACTACACACTAATACTACCAATGTTTATGTAGAGCACTACACTATCACAATCACTGATTTTTACAAATGTTCCTACTTAGCACAGAATGTTCAGCTGACACCTTTACTGGTTTTAGCAACTATCTTAGCCCTACCATTCTGTACTCCTAACACAGATGATAAACACACCCAGTAATAACTGCTCTCTTTCTGTGCAGAACTCTTGCTCACCTCGCATGCACAAGTTAAAACAATAATGCATAGCTACAGTTTCCTTTTTATTGTTTTTCAACAATAGGCTGTTTTTATATCGATGCTTAACCAACTACAAATAAAACAAAATAATTGGTTTTACAGTAGACTGATACATGTACTTGTGTCTGGAGTCTGAGGTGGTCAGCAAACAGAATTCCTAAACTGTACAACTGTTCTTTCTACTGAATGTGTTAATAAGTACATGCCTGAGAAGAAAGTTACAAAAATGAATGCCTTGGGTACTTAGTTTGTTATTGTACATGCTTCTAATTGAAGAAAAGTATTGCTTTGTAGGGATCCTTTGTCACAGTTCTCAACTTATAAGGAAACTAAGGCATGCTTTTTGAAGGGCTCAGTATGATAATCTATACTGCCTCCCTCTGTGTATTGGGGTAGCTCACAATTCATTCTAAGTTGCTATTTTTTTTTTGATACTCAGACAAATAGAAATAAAAACGCCAATATCATACTCAAAAATATGATCACTTGAAATTAACAGCACGCATAAAAGTGAACATGTGACCTGGAAACTAACATAGCACAATTTATCTCTTTTCCATATGTCTTCAGCCCCATGGATTTAGGGCATGAATTAACATGGCTGACATGGAAAAGCCTACCACTGACTACTAGGTTGACCACCTGTGATGTCACAAAGTTGAAACTCCCCGCTGCTGATCAAGTAAATGTTCATTTATTACGTTTAGCTAACCTGGTCGAATCATAGTCAACATGGAGTTCAAAAACATTCGAAGACATACAGCGATGGATGGAATTTACTCCTTAATTTACAGCTGAAGACAACTGCTAGGTTAGAATAATGCAAAATCCATGAGACTTCTGACAATGGTCACAACTTTGGACAATGGGGACAATGGTCACAATTTCTGACAATGATCAGATTCAGTCACATTACACCAGTAACAGCACTCCAAGGGGAATTTTTTTTTTTTTATATAGCATAGTTTACATTACATTACTGTTTATAAAGCACTGCAATAAAAAGACCAACAACAAGCTAACAAAAAATAGCACTGCTCTTTAAAGGGTGGAAAAGCGGTGTACTGGAGTAGTTACTATTTATTTAGTATGCTGTGCTCACTCCTGTTAAGAAACTGCTAAAACAAAGGAGAACTGTTATCAGACTTGGTAAAGGTCAATTCATCATACTATTGGAGTGATGCACACTATTCGGGCTCCAAACTGCAATAGGTAAGTCAGTGCCACACACACTCCCACTTGTATATTATGTCATCCTAAGTACATCCCATATCACTGAGTTCTACCTGAAAAGAGGACATTTAAGGTAAAGGACCTAACTCAACTGTCAAAGGAAAAACAAAATAAAACATTAAGCATTCTTGTTTGGTAGAATGATTTACTGAAATAAAGCAACTGACGAAACACTACATTCGGTATTACTAATGCTTTACTGTACAGTGAAAACAATAGTAGTTGGTAGATGTAGTTATGTTACTTATGGGCATCACATTTAAAAATAATGTACGACAGCTGAAATAATTTACATACAAAATGTACTGAAGTGGTCAAAAGTAGCCAAATTATATAGTTTAAAAAATTAAATCATGAATGCACCACTTTAATAACCAGATGCCTTCTAAGCAAGCATTTCTTAAATATGTTGCTTACTTGCTGTTAAAGACTATCTGCTTTGAGAACAGTGTTTCACTATCTGAATAATTTTGCTCAATGGCACTGAAGTATAAAGAAAGCAAGAAACTGAGTGACCTGTAAGCTGAAGTGGGGTTCAGACCTCTAAATCTGTCTTCATACATCAGGTTTAGTTTTCATATTATCAACTGTTGGACAACGAAGCTTGTATGTTTTGGAGGAATAGAGAAGACGATTATCAATATGTTAAACAAAAACAATGTTCAGTGGTGGGACATCCTCACAGGGGTAATGCTGACAACACTGCAGGATACCTTACTTTTGTCACTCACATGGACATTTGAGAGAGGACTTTTCTCACCATTGCGGAGATGATTTTTCTTCAGCAGCAGGGGAGGATGCCACCCACAGTCCACAGCAAAAGGTTGCAGTCCAGCACACATACCACTCAATCTCTCAGCACATACAAACTGTATGAAGTCATAAATAATATGGGGACAAAGGCCCAAAAATAGGGACATTTTTAAAATACTGCTCTTGTAAACTTAGAAAGTTGATAGAGTGACACGTTTTGTACTAGCATGGGTTTTCTGAATGGTAAGAAGTTTGAAACTCAAATGTCTATCATTATTTTCTCATATCAATCCTCAATGATTTGAAACATTTTATAAGGAACAGACCAAAAATATGGCGAAAAAGTTGGACATTCTGTGAAAATCTAAACAGTTGATAGGTATGTCAGCAGAGCCTGCTACAGAGCCAGAGATGGAAGCAAAAATTGGCACAGACAGTGTGCACAGTTATACGTGCTGGTTCCATGGCACTGTATGCCTGCAGCAATGTCCATAACTACAACTAGATGTAACCACCACCTCAGAGCCCTCGACCAACACAAATGTGAAAAGTATAAACCATGCAAGGCAAGTGTTTACTATGAAAGGCATTCAAAACAAAAAGGCAGGCAGTCTCTGAGAAGTAAGTACAAGGTAAGTTGGGCATACCACCTTGACAAAAAACATAATCTTAATATAATTAGTACAGTCTCCTACTCACGTTTATTCAGTGTAAAAGGCATAAAAGGGTGCAACCTGTACTCTCCCATGAAATTCTTTTCTGTCGTGACATACAATAATACTTGAAACACTGTCACCTTATCAGAAGGTAGATTTGATACCTGTTCCTACTTTTTTTCTTACCCCAAATTAAAAAGTGGTAGCTTCTACAGCTGTCCCTGTTTTTTTTTTTGTTACCCAGTACTAAAATGGGATGGATTCTATAGGTGCCTCAGTTTTTTTTCTTACCCTGCATTAATAAGTTCCTAAATAGCATGAAGCTTAATTTCTAAATCAGGGCTAAGTTTCATACAGTACCTCTTGAACAGCCTCTGTAGAGGGTTAGGGTGTGTACCTGGGGCAAAGGTGATTAATGCAAACATGGACAATCTGTAACAGGCTTAAACAATAATATGACTTAAAGCAAGGATGAAAGAGGTGGCTAACAATCACCAATACATGGAGGAACTTTATAGAAATAAAACATGAGGTAATTAGTACTATTTCTCTATCAGTCGAGCCATACACAACAGAAAGGCATCTAGGAAATATTTTTTTGCATTCTAATCAAGGTTTTCTCTTCATGCTCCTGACTTCATTTAAATCATGGTGCTTCTTTAAGAGACAAACACCAAGGACTGCTTAAACATCCATAATGCTTTTAAGACAAGACACTTCCCCATTTCTCAGCTACCAGTACCTTTTAATTTCTGTAAAAGCCACGGTTGAAAATCTTAATTAATTGTTCCATAGTGCTTCAGGATCATTATGCAATGTAATAAAGGCCATGTAATTATGAAATTTTACAGCCATTACCAAGGCTGATAGCTCGTATTTCATCATCAGCGGGACCCAATGGCTTTTAGCCACTCGGCTCCCCTTTGATGAACTACAGACAAATCTATCAGGCCCAAACAATATCCAGGCCAGGCAGCTATAATCGCTACCTACAGATGAAGCCACAGATAAAGATAAACTATAAATTCAAGCACAAATGCAGTCAGAGTGCCTCAGGTTGATTCGGGGGGGGGGGGGGGGGTATTAACTGCTTGAGAACACCAGCAGACTGAAATGGGGCAGTCTTTTCAGTCTAACACTTACTCCCTGCTGAATGCACATGGCCTTTTCTTACAAAACTACACCCATGCAGGCATGAGCAGGCTGGCACATATACACACACACACTTTTCCTAACTGTTTTGTCTGTTCCTGCACAAACTACACTATGCAGCAAAAAAGCCTGCCTTCTTCCTAGTTGAAGTTGTGTTAAAAACACAAAAGGTCATGACAATGAAAATGAAAATAAAATGAGTTTCTAGTAAAAAAATATTTATGCCGCAGCTCTCAACCTGTACGCACAAGAAATCTGTACAAAGCCCAAAATTATGGCAGCGGATCAAAGGCTCAAACTCAACAACAGATTTTAAATATTGTTCTTGTAAATTTAGAAAGTTGATAGAATAACAGGTTTTATATTAGCATTCATTTTCTGAAGCCTATGAAGTCTGAAATTTAAACGTATGTCATTATTTAGTGACATGAATCATTGATGATTAGCAAGAAAACTACTATTTTTATGAGGAACAGATCAAAAATCTTAGACAAAAATCTGGACAGTTGAGAGGTATAATTTATGCTGCAAATGGTAACCATGTAAGACCTGCTACTCTCTGCCACCTGAAAGCTACTAAGGTGCATCAGAATCTAAACATCCCCAAAGGGTGGTGCTCAAACTCTAACTTCAGTTTTCAGATTGATGCAACAGTGGCACTTCCATTTAGAAGTATGGAAGCTGAAAAGGGCCATCTTGTCGATGACATGAAAGTAGCTGTGACATTCCTCTGCAGGCCTCTGGAGAATTTTCTGAAATCTGTGTTTGTTTGAGGTCTTTGTGACAGCAACTTCCTGAATGCATTTCATCACATATATGCTTGCTCACATTAAATCATGCTTCTGACTACCTAATCCTTTAGATATTCTACAGAGATTTGAAATAATAATAATAATATATATATATATATATATATATATATATATATATATATATATATATATATATAGACACACACACACACCTCAGGTCTCCCCTGAAAAGAGGCTACTAAACCAGTGGGATAACCTGGTCAACAAATGGATAGACAGACAGGCAGATAGGTAAATGAAGTTTTCTGTGTGTTGTCAACACTTATTTTGTCATAACTTAACTTCCCAGTCCCATTTCCCTAGTGCCACCTTTGACTCACTGGCTGGCACATAAAGCAGCTCCTGAGCTGATCACTGCCGGAGGACAGGAAAGGTAACAAACAAACGGAGGCAGGTACAGGAGCAACATGATAACAGTGACCCAAACAAATGCTGACAGCTACTGTCAGCTGCAAGAAGTACATATGAACCATTAGAAGTGCATGGTCAGTCCCTACAGTGACACAAATGCCCACATTATCACACAAGAGGAGGGGTTAGAGACTTCAAACAAAAATATAATCAAAATGTTGAATGTTGGTAAGAACACCAAACTCCTTAATGGTGTCCTCAATGATAGTCCCGACTAGATGGCTCTTACCCTCGTGGATCAGAGGCAAGAATCCTTAGTCATAGGAAAGAAATGGCTTGAGTTTGGTAGGGGTGACTCAGTGGTCAAACTGTGTGGGTGGGGCACAAAAAATTCTGTTGTTGTTGTCAAAAGACCTTACATGAACTGCTAGGTTAGAAAAGTGGTTAAATGATCCTATAAGTAAGCAGTTTCTATCACCTCAACCTCTGCTCAACTTACCTCCCCTACACCATCACTGCTATTATAATTGTGTGCAGACAATCCGTTACAAGCCGCTTACTCTTAGCTTTCCCTAGAAAAGCATTTTTCTAATAATCAAAATGCAGTCCCAGCAGTCATTGGAATAAAACACTTCCTCCAGGATTTGGCAAGAAAACATCAGCAAATAAATACTAAAATTTACAAACTTATGCTTCTCAAACATTGAGATACTCTACTCTTCAGTGACACCCCTGGATACTTCACTGGTTCCATGCTTTCATTCAGCTTCCTAGCACAGCATTTCTAAACTGGTAAGGCCAGGATTCCTATGGAGGCCCCAGCTTGTTTCTGGGGATGCTCAAGCAAATTATAGAAAATGCAGTTACAATGAACTATTCTGTATTAATTGTATTAAGGGAATATTACATGCAAAAGGATAATAACCAATACATGTATGTATTTCACTACAAATCAATAATAACAAAATTCTCTTAGCCAAATCTTTTTAAAAGAGAGAAAGTGTATGTGCACATGTATGTGTACATGCATGGCAGCGTGATGGGTGTAGCAGGGAGGAAGGAGGGGAATCTTTTGGATTCTACATAGTATAGTTTATGTTCTTCTGTATGGGGATGCTCAAAGTATAAGTATCTTGAGAGGATTTGTTGGTGGTTCAGCGTCACAAAGTCCAGCAAGCCATATACGCTGTACATAACACAGCAGACAGTAACAGTCCATGCTGTCCCACTAAGGATATAGTAATCCTCCTCCATTATCGCCCAAAGACTGTTCCTGTTCAGTCAGGTGCTTGTACAAGTGAATCTCAGGTGGAAGTGGATGGCCACGGTGTGCTTAAGGATGATGCTTATACTGAAACACAACCAGATGCTTCACTCTGTACACTTGAAAATTCTTTAAAATTCTGTACAAACTACTGTTCCATTAATGTGCTCAAAGAAGACATTGGGTAACAGTGACAGTCTCTATATGAACAAATATGGCATGCCAAAACAATACTCCACAAAGGATATCTTTGTTAATTTTGACGGGGACAGTGGGGGGAGATGAATAACCTTTCCACAGTGATGATCTGTAATAAAGGAGAGGGCCCCAAAAAGAAAGGAATCAATTACTGCTCACAGGGGATATGACCAGGGAAGGTATGTGGAAACTACTAAAATATTTTGGGATTGCAGAGGCGGTAAAGACATAGGAAACAAAACTTCAGTTTGTATAAAATAACACAAACCTACAGTGATAAAACAGAGTTAGGACTGGCATCCCACAAGAATCAGTACTAGAATAGGTCATTCTTAGTGGGCTGGACATAAAAATCTCTTTGAAGGAGAAGAACATATAGTTGAGGCAGAGTTATGGAATCAATAAAATGAAACTTCATAAAGTTGGAAGAATGAATTTTAACTATGGCAGCTTGGATTATAATTTAACAAAATGCAAAATCATACAACTGTTAGATACTGGGTGTGCAACATTTTCAAAAATGTGAAAAAAATCTTTAGGTAGTTATTTCAGAACACGTATAAATGAAATATCAGTGTAACAGACCACATGAGGATTGTGGTGTTTCTGGGATGAACTAAAAGTCATTGCCAGTAGGAAGAGGAAAGATCTTAGCCTCCCTACAGACAGCAAAAGTGATCTAATCATGGCTAAGATGTGCACTTCTGAAGGTCCCATCTCTGGAAAGGTGATGAATGTCTGAGAAGGAAAACTCAAATTGGTGCAGTACTAGTATCACTAGCCTCGTGAAGAGAGAGCAAAGGAACTATACACCACTGAGGAAGGAAGAGAAAGGACAGATATGATAAAAACATTAAAATAGTTTAAAGGTATCAATAATGCCTAGGATGGTAAAATCTTTAGGAAAAATGACTCCTTATTAAAGACAAGAATGGAGATCTTAGAACACATGGCAAGCTAATTCATACATGATGGATTAAAGAATATCTTTACAAAAAAGGGATGTATCCTGGCTCTGTGGCATGCAGGGATGAGACACTGAACATGACCTACATGACCCAAGTTAATTTTGCAGCTTGAGTGCTGAAAGAGCTGGACCGGGGAGGATGGGAGTGAGTGGCTAATACAAGCTCATTAATCCTCTGGGCAGGGAGGTGGCAATGGTTCTATGCTTTGGTGTCACCTTGAGGGAGAAATGAATGTTACACCCAGGTAGTACATGTCTGCCAATCACATGCTGCCTCTCATGCATGAGCACTGGCTGGGAAAGTCAGCACAAACAGGCACACTTCTTGCTGTATGCAGCACTTAATGTAAGTCAAAGCAGCCACCAAAAGGAAGAGGTAGCTCCACTGGTGAGATAGGGCACTGCACTGGATCTGAAGGCTGGCCTGTTCCTACCACCCGTCTCTCACGGGGTGGGGGGGTAAATGTGCTATTAATTCACCCCAGGCATGAACAAAAGGGTTGTAAGACTGCTGCTTATGCTGGAGATGAGTAGCTATTGCCCCCAATGGAACTAATGAGTCAACAGGGTAGAGGTATTAGAGGTAGTGGAACATTTTGGCAGTTTCTGCAGAAAAGATTGACCTGTTGGCTCATGGCCTTCCACAAAACATGGCACAAGCAAGCAGCGGGAGATCTGAACATATATAACAGACATATGCTTGTTTTTTTAAAAATAAATTGGAGGAAATAACAGCCGGCAATAACAGCTGGACAGTAGAACTGGAAGATTTGTTGGGGCCTAACACCTTCATCTACCAGTACATTCCATCCTTGCACCTAGGTTCATGTAGCTAGCTGCAGGTGACAAGTGAAAACAAAACATTTTCAGTGTACAAGGGAAAATCTCACAAGTTCTAATGTGCTAGTGCCTGGTGTTCACTGCTCCCTTTGCAGAATGTTGTTAGTGCTTAAAATCAAATTTCTGTCTCCAGCATGACACAGTCCTGCAGTACTCTAATGCATTAATTTTCAAATGTGTTTCAATAATCTGTAGTACTCAAATTACATCTTTCTCTTAGTGCTGTTACCTTGTTGAATCAATATTATGACATTCTCAACCTCACTTTCTGGCTCAAAGGAATGGAACCCTAGCCATGACCCAGCTGACTATGGTTTGACCAGCAGTGCAGAACTGGAGCAGCCAGGTAGACAGAGGGGGGAAGGCTGAAAAAGTGTGGCCCACTCACCTCTCCCAGATGAGGGGGAAGGGTTGAACATTGAGTCAGTGTGACTTCACTGGTGGAAACTACGGAAATCAACACTCATAGGTTCATAGGTTGGTACTAGGCTATCGCCCCTAGGGCCTATACAAGCCTAGCCATAACAATTCCCTGGATATTTCTTCCCACAATATTTACTTCCCTGGACCCCTGTCTAGCAGGGCGACTGACGTGATCCCCGGGGTGAATTTCCTAACTCGCATCCAATCGTCAAGTTTCCTTTTGAAGAGGGCCAATGAGGCACTCTGATTGACATGTATGGGCAGTCTATTCCAGAGTATGGGGAGTCTCTGGGTCAGGGACCTATCCCTCCAGCATGTTTTGTTCATTGTGATGACAAGGTTTAGATCCCTGGAGCATGTGGCTCTGAGAGATTGGGATTTCTTTACGTGGAGCATGTCCAACAGCTCAGGGTTTGACATGGCCTTGTATGTTAAGCAGAGATCGCCTCTGAGTAGACAATATGCCACAGAGTATAGCTGGAGTTTTTTTAGATGGTCAGCATAGGGCATCTGCTTTAAGCCTGTGATTCTTTTAGTGAGGTATTTCTGCTGTCTTTCCAGCTGTTACAGATGTCTTGTGAGGTACATACCAAATGGGGAGTTGTACTCTATAATGGGTCTAATGAGGGATGAGTACAATGGGACAATGACCTCCTTTTTTCTGGATGAAAAGCCCTTAGTGATGAGGTGTGCCACATAGAAAGATTTCCTGACTGTTGTGGCGATGTGGTTATCGAAGGTGAGACCACTGTCCAATGGTGTCCCTAAGTCTCTCATCACACTTTCGGTGTTTAGTGTACTGCCACCTATGTGGTAATTCATGGGTATATGTTTTTTCCCAAAGGGGATAACTATACATTTCTTGGCATTAAGCTTGAGCCCATGACTCTGGCACCAAGCATCTGTTTCTGTAAGGCCTTTTTGTAGAATATCCACATCATTTGGAGATTCCATAATGGCTCCCAGTTTGCAGTCATCTGCGAACTTTGTTAGCCAGAGTCCCTTAGTGATGGCCTGTACTTCAGAGAAGTAGATGCCAAACAAGAGCGGTCCCAGGACTGGACCCTGAGGTACTCCACTTGTCACTTGTCTGGAGCTGGATTTGGAGTCAGCTACTTTTACAGTCTGGATTTTGTCAGTAATCCAGTTGGCAACCCATTGAGTAACGTAGGGATTTATGCCCAGCTTAGTATGTTTATTTATGATTCCAGAGAGGGGGATGGTGTTGAAGGCCTTGGCGAGGTCCAGATAGGCTGTGTGGACTGCCTTATCCTCATCCACAGCTCTGGAGACTGATTTGAAGATGTCAATCAGGTTCAGAAGACAAGATCGGCCCTTCACAAACCCAAACTGGGTGGGGTCCAGTGTTTGAAGGTTGCCAATGTCTTTGTTTATAAGTTCCATGATAATGCGTTCCATGCCCCTGCAGATCAGGCTCATCAGACTGATGGGACGGTAGATCCCGGGATCCGAGGTGGATCCCCCCTTGTGCTGTGGGATAACTTTAGCTGTGTGCCACTCAGTGGGCATGAAGCCTGAGGTGAGGCTATGATTAAACATGACACTTAGGTGAGGTGCCAGTTCATTTTGCAGTTCATGTAGTACACAGCCGGGATGTCATCTGGTCCCATGGATGCTGTATTCTTAGCTTTGGAGAGTGCGGTTTCTACGTGTGTGGCCATGATTACCAGAATTTGGCAATCTTTTGGTATTGAGATGGGCCCTTTAGGGGGTGAGAGGTGGGTGAAGTTGGCACTAAATTGATCTGCCAGGATACTGGCAATATCCTTGGTATCAGTATATTTAATGCCATTCTGCTGTAGCTCAGAGCAGATCTGAGCATTGCCATTTAGATTCTTGACATAACTATAGAATGCCTTGTGGTTGTCTTTGAAATCTTTGGCAATTTTATTTTCGTAACTAGCTTTTGAAGATTTTATGAGGGATTTCAGCTTCTTACTGAGGCTGGTAAGGAAGTTTTTTGCATCCTGGGATTTTCCTCTTTTCTGCAACAGTTTCTTCCTTCTGTTGTATAGTTTGTTTCTAGCAGGGGACCACCAGATTGGGTTCCTTTTTTTGGAGGAGAGCGTCTTGGTTCTATTTGGGATGGCACGATTCATGCACGAGTGGATGTGCTCATACAGTGCCTTACTGTAGGATTCAGCAGTCGAACTTTCAGCTCCCGTCTGCATAGATGTCATGATGTGTGTCACTCCTGACTTGAGTAGCATGAAGTTTGCTTTGGAGAAGTTTTTTACGGAGGTTTCCTTACTGGGGGGTGGGGGTGGCATGTGGATGTCAAGGGTGATTTTCTTATGGTAAGACCTGACCAATGAGGGGGTGACCACTGGTGTGGAGCATCTATCTCCCATGTTGGTAATGACCAGGTCTAGGATATTGGAGCCCCTGTTCGGACAATGGATTAGTTGATCCAGGGCGTTGAAATTTATGAATTCCAAGAACCGTTGGGAAAAGGTGTTGGTACCCGAGTATTTTTCCCAGTTAATGGCAGGGTAGTTAAAATCACCCAGTATTACGGTGTTTGGTTGTGTCTTAATATTTTCCAGTATGTTTAGAAAGGTGCATTGAGAATCTTGGGGCATGGCCGGGGATCTGTAGCAAGCTACAATTTGGATTGCAGTCTTACCTAGTGTTAGTTGCACCTGGAGAATTTCAGATGCATTGTGTTGGGCAACTAGCCTGGAGGTGCGAATATCCTTGGTGAATATGGGCACTCCTGCACCTTTAGTGTTTCGGTCTTGGTTTGTTGGCCGAAAAGTGTGGTAAGAGTTGTACCCTGGTACTGCAGGGGTGGTCTCTGCAGCCTTGAACCAGGACTCGGTTACTGCACAGATATCAATGTTCTCCATTTTTAGGAGTGCCTCGAGAGAGTGCATTTTGAGGGTGGGCATTTCTGCTTGAAGTGAATGCCCCTTGTGAAAGTAAGGTAACAGCCTCTGCAGCCAACAATGCACTGCATGTCACTCTCCTGCACTTTGACAACCACATGCAGGGAATAGGGAACAAAAAAATCTTGAACCATCCCCATGGCTAAACAACAACAACAACAACAAAAAGTCAGAACCACCCCGATGGCTAAACAACAACAACAAAAAGTCAGAACCACCCCGATGGCTATCTGAAAGATGCCACTTTTTGGTTAACACCCACCCTTCTGCTGGGAAACTTAGCCTATTGACTAGAAGGGGTGCCGATGGTCAGCAGAAATCAGGGGCAAATACAAGCAAAAATAAAAAAAAATACTGTGAATGTTCTAGAAGCAAGCACAGTCACCCTCTCAGTGGCAGCTTATTTTTATGACTTCCCTCTGGACATGTTAAGCAAAACATTAACAAAGAAGTCATTATATATCAACATTGTGTAAATATGCTTTCCACATACTCCATCTTTTACAAGTTCTGCCGGACTACTCTCATGTCAAAGGTAGAAGTATCTAGTTGAAATAACCTGGACAGCTGTATTTTTCCACTTTATCACAATAGAGGGTTAAGGAAGCCATGATACATTACTAGTTTCTGCATTTGAAAACTATGTCATGAAAACAGGATCACAGTGGTGAATTAAAGCTCACTGTCTCCTGTGCTTTGTCAGATTATTAACAGATCTCAGACTCACGAGCTACAAGCATTTGTTGGTTACTTCAAGCAAAAAGTCTGGTTTATCTTTTTCTAATTCTGGCAATGGAAATATGCTCAATATACTTTAACGTCTGCTTCACAAAATAAGGCCATGGGATGCACTGAAATGGATACGGAAAGCACTTAAAGCCTGGCTGGATAAATAGACCTTTGGTGTATGTATATCCATAATTATTAAATATATTTTAAAACATCCTCAAATTATGTTTAGTATATACTTAATCCTCAAGCCAGTATTCAGTTTATACTTGGTTTGTAGCTGAAATGAGTCCCAGAACCAGTCCACCTACATGGTTATCAGAGTCTAAAAAAAATAAAAATAAAATACATGAAAAAAGCGACTGAACTCAAAATGTTTCACTGTGCCTGTGGGAAAGTAAAGCTACTCCAAGCAACATGTTTTTACAACTTTAATCTGAGGTCTAGAAGCTATGCATAATGGTACACACATTCTGTTTTGTCTCACTTGTAAAACATTGGTACATCAATTCAACCCATCAAGGGCATTTCATGGAAGCATACAGAATGTGCACGTATGAATAATCACCATTAACATTCTAATTACTATCAATTAACTGATGCTGTTTATTAATTGCTGAATGTCTCAACCATAATATTCCTTGCAAGATGGAAATACATTTTGGTTACAGTACATCTCCTGGCAGTTTGCTATAAATGTGTAGACATACTGTGCTTAGCTAAAGCAGCATTTACTGTACTATAAATCTAGCAATGCCTGTATGCTTTTAAGAAGGAAACAAGTTCATAGTATCCATATGACACTGTGTAAATGATTTCTGCACCTTGCAGTTTCCAAAGGCACTGGGGATTTAGAAAATCTGTACTTTATGAAGTCAGTGCAGTTCAAAAACAAAAAATGAAAAACTAACGTGAAAAGGATGACTGCATCCCTGAGCACTGCACCTCAGTTTTGTTTTCTAGCCTAGCACTATCATTGTTTCTATTCTCCGTCCCAAACTGATCCTTGTTGACTTCTCACATTTTCAACAATATGGAAGTACTCAGAGGGGAGAATACCCTATGACTCATGCGTTAAGACTTATTCACTCACACGGCAATCTGTTGCTGTTTCACTGCATGCAATGTTTTGCTTTGCTGTTTTTTGGCATTCCCAACTGATTCCTTTGTGAAGTCTGTAGTGATTTTTGCTTCTCCTTCTGCACACTCAGCAGTTCTTCAAGAGGGCTCTGCGCATCCTGGGAGTATGACATTTACAAATGTGTAGCAAGCTTGGGATTCTCTTTTGTAGAAGCTAACTATAATCACAGGAAGAGAGCTCACCATCCGAGTACTGTTCAGTTTTATTAATTAGGTAGAATCCAGCCTGCAATGTGCTATTAATAAGTATTCAGGTATGCATGTTTAAACTGCAAGTGGTTTTGTGTTTACCTACACAAATGTGCACACCCATACATATACACACATGCACACATATGTACACACACACATACACATATATACGTGTGTGTGTGTGTGTGTGTGTGTGTGTGTGTGTGTGTTGGTATATTTAGTGCGCATGTTTGTACGTATGTATTTATTGTATGCTACTCAAATAACACATCACCATACCACTAAACTAGAATGACACTGAAGCCACAGTTTGTAAAGAGGAAAAAGAACGCTCTCACACAGCATTTACACTGAACATATCTATTTACACTGAACATACATATCTATTAAAGTAGGTGACGCATATAAGTAAACTAGGAACTGGCCTCACTACAGAAGCATATTCTATAACAACATATGAAAACAATTAACATTCCTAATTCATGCTTTCCAGCATTATTTGCTGGAAAAGCAGAGCACCAAAAAAGCACACTTTCTGCTGCATTTAGGCCATACCTGTCTTCATAAACATGCACGGCACTCCTGTCAAAAACGGATCACCAGAATTCTGCATCAGAAAAATGCCACATGAAGCCCATACATGCAAAAAAAAAGAACACACTTGCAACTGGATGTATATGCATCCAAATTTACACACACACACACACACACACACACACACACACACACACACACACACACACACACACACACACACACACACACACACACATTATGCTTATGTAACTACGTGCTACACTTACAGAAATACTAAATCCTTTTTCACAAACATGCTGATTAGCAAACACACGAAAGCACTGAAAGATAGCTTGTTCTAAACAAAGTATAAAGACATCATCTTCCTTAGTGCTTACTTCAGACCAATCCAGGAAGGAGCAAATGAATCTTTGAAAGAAGAAAGCCTGGTTGATACAAGCCAGCTGATCCTGCAACTTGGGCTATTAAGTATGTGCACCTCTCTTCAAGCAATTATAAAATAAGGTGCACACTAGAGAATCTAGTTACTTGTAGCAATCCTCATACCAAGAAAAAACGGCACCTCATTTTCTCTGCTGACATTCATGGTTGGATGGGTAGAGGTAAGAGTAGGATTTTTTGCCTGTACCATCCCTTACTGTTCAGAGCATGTGTGTGTGTGTGTGTGTGTGTGTGTGTGTGTGTGTGTGTGTGTGTGTGTGTGTGTGTGTGTGTGTGTGTGTGTGTGTGTGTGTGTGTGTGTGTGTGTGTGTGTGTGTGTGTGTGTGTGTGTGTGGGTGTGTGTGTGTGTGTGTGTGTGTGTGTGTGTGTGTGTGTGTGTGTGTGTGTGTGTGTGTGTGTGTGTGTGTGTGAGTGTGTGTGTGTGTGGGTGTGTGTGTGTGTGTGTGTGTGTGTGTGGGTGTGTGTGGGTGTATGTGTGTGTGTACTGACACAATAAGTAATTATTAACCTACGTTTACAGGCATACTTCTACAGACATGTTTCCCCGCACCAGGACAGCAATTCCATTTGAGGCCATGTAGATATCAGGATCTTAGATTACAATCTTTTCATTTTCATTTATAATTTGTGCTTCTCTTAAGCTGCTAAATTGAAAGTACAATGGAGAGCAGATAACTATGTGATTACATCTGCTGAGATCTTGCATGGCTTAGTTTTACAATCTTTAACATTTCACTTATCGTTATTAATATCATTAGTGTAACATGTGCCATGGATAAGCTCAGATTCAAGATAAGATCACTCTTTGTGTACCTTACTTCTGATAGGATATCACCATTGTTTGCCTATGTAGTGACATCATTCCTCATATATGAAATATACTGTGTTTTTGTAGCATTCTAGCCTTAAAACACAAATCCTTATGTATTATATCCCTTTGGGTTTTATAAAGTAACGCAAATGTAAGACAACATGTATTTTTAAAGTCACGGCATAAAATCAAACAAGTTCAAAATACATGCACTCTATTTTTGAAACAAAGCAGAAGACTTTGTGACACAAGTCTTAAGACAACGATCAATGGTCTACGAAGTCTTAGAAAAAAAAAACAGAAAGAATATTAATTTCCAAGAAAGGTATCCTAGAGTGAACTACTGAATTAACAAAAATACTACTGCTATCATTTTGTTTTGTTTGTTTACACCTTAAACATTTTTTTTTATTTTAAAAAATCTCAGCAGCTGTTTTTGTCTGATTTCTCAACAAGTGCCATGTAGCGGATTCAACAGGAGGGAGTAGGTGACATTTTTAAAACACTACATTTCAGTCTGCAAGTAATTAAGAAGGTAAATATTGGTTCATTACAGACGGCAACCATAAAGGGTGGTGAGGTTACCTCTATCTATCCTCACAAGGATTGCCAAGGGTATCCCATAGGGATCTGTACTTGGGACATCTTTTTTTATAATGCTCTTCTCGGACATGAAAGCATAAAACGGTTTGTGGATAATGAAGTAAGCTGAAGCCTGTAAACTGCTAAACATACCTACTCCAGTACAAGATGTAGTTCTTAAGATGGTCTACAAAAACATGCATCTGGTATGGTAGAAATGCCTTTACCTGTACTGTCAGTAAATTCTGCATCTTGAGATGTGGGGAAAAAAGAACTTACATTATGACTGCAAAACAAGTGGTTAAACAATAAAAAATGACAGGTGCATTAAAAATTTCTGGACAATGGTAGAAAATATTTCAAACATTGACCAGTCTACCTGCCAAAGGCAGAAAACCATACTCTGCAGCCTAATTCCAACAGGTGTGACTAGTCTTGACAAGGAGCAGGGAAATAACTGCAGCAATTTGTGCTTCAGAGCTCTGACCCGTTATTGAGCACAGCGCTGCTTTTTGTAGATTTAATACACAAGACCAGAAACAACTGGGAAAAGGTATGATAATTCCTTACTAGGTGCCATTGTTGACTGAACTGAAGAATTTTAAAATGATCAGTCAGAGTGACACATCAGTGGTTAGGGCCTCTCACCCTGATGGGAGGTACAGAAAAAAACAGCAGGACCAAAAAAGAAATTTCCTATCACATAATTTTAATTGCGTGGCAGCGCTGATTCCTTTGTTTTGGGAGATTTCCTCCCTTGTTTGAGTTTGTGCAACAGTGTAATTGTTATATATAAGTTTAATTGTTGATTCATGTGTGCTTTTGGCATACGTTTTCAGCCTCAACCCCTTTTTCCCCATTTTTTTGCAAATGGGGTTGGGGGTGTCACTTCAACAGTGACATTCATCTCAAGCCAAGGTTTACAGCACTCACTCACACCTAGAGCCAATTTATATTGTCTAATCCACCTTCTGCATGTTTTTGGAATGTAGGCGGAAACTAGAGCACCCAGAGGAAACCCACTCGACTGCATGGAGGGCATGCACACTCCGCAAGGAAGGCACCCCTACCAAGAATCAAACCAGAGAAACTCTTGCTGTGAGGAGACAACGCTAACCACTGCAGCACCGCGCACACACACACACACACACACACACACACACACACACACACACACACACACACATATCATGTTAAAGCAACATAATTGTGGGAATGTAACAAATATGCTGTTTTTAATTATTTTATTTTATCTTAAATGTTTCCTTTTCTCTCAGCTTATAGGGCACCCTAGCTCTACTTTTTGGAGTCTGACTTAGCATTTTACTGATGTGAAATAGGATTTTATCTGTACTCTCTGTTGTACTTAATTTACTTAGAACGTCTGCTGCCGTGAGTAAAATGTACACGTAACGTGATTTTTTTTTACGATGTGAAATAATGGGTGTTCAAAGTAACTGACAGAAATGCTGAAGACCTGACATGAGTTAGACTTTAGGGGACATAATGTAATTCTTTTTCAGACAAAATAAATGTACTACCACAGTCACAGACAATTATGATATATGCAAAGTCAGTCCACTTTATGTGCAGGGCAAACTTTTTCCAGTTTTCTTCCACTGGCTCTTCTGTCATTGAATGAGCTAACCTATGGCTAAGGCTGGAACAAAACTAGAGCCAGATGAGCTTGTGAATGTCTCAGTGAAACAGTGTCTATTCCCAAATCCACCAACAACTATGGATAGTCAAGGTTTCCTGGTGGGAAACTACATCATAAACTGCCATTCACTATACAAAGTACCTCAGGCAAGATGCTTTTGAAGTCATTACTTAACATGTATTACAAAACTGGGCTTCTAAATGTGCCTTCCCCTAATTATCTAACTTCAGTACAACTAACATTCAATCTTGATTGAATAGCCCCGTACAGTATAGAACCAGTCTTTATATATCTGTGCATCACTCTGATTTATTTATTTAACATTTGTTGACTGGGAAAGTTCAACTAGAAAAGAGCCTACTTTCAGTGAAGACCCAGGGAGAAACACTCCAGACGTATGTCTTTGGAAGGTGGGAGGGAACCAGAGTATCCGGAGGAAACCCACACAAATGCAGGGAGGACATGCAGATTCTACACAGAAGGAACCACAACCTAGAATCGAACCGCAGAACCTCTTGCTGTGAGGCAACAACGTTAACCGCTACACCACTGTGCTGCCCATATTATCAGTTCTGATCTGACTGATGACCTTCCAAATATTTGCATTTTTACTATACTTGGACACAAGTCTATAATGTATAACAAGCTGTATCAGTTCCATGTATTATATAGCTAATATTGTCCATTCATCTTTTTTTTTCAAAACCTGCTGTCAATCATGTTGTAAAACTTGCTGTTATTAATGTTGTGAAGTTATGTCATGTTTAGGACATTTTGCTAGCTTATCTTTCTGTCTTCCTTATTTCTATATTCATGCTGTAAAATGTTTGTTGCTACATAATGGTATGCAATCTAGCTGTCCTTTTTACTGATACAGCTACATTACCAGATCTTACTGAAAAACGATTTCTCTGTCTGAGGCTCCAGTCAAAGTGCGACCTACCAGCTGGACTTTCCAGTTAACAGATGCAAATAAATAAATTAAATAATACAGAAGCACTTTGGACATGTGAGGACAGTCTTGCCATTCATGGAATTGGAAGACAGAATATAGTGGTAATCACCTTACCTGAGCATGTGTGCTTTGTAAACCTTAAGAGAAGGACTTCAACGATGCATATTTATCTTAAGGTATCCAGAAACAGTGCTGTACAGTGCAACCACACCACAAAGCTGTGTAAGCTATCAAGATTCTCTGATTATCACAAGCAGAGCTGAGCTTCATAATTAATCCTGCCATGAGTATTATGAAATCGGGGGGGGGGGGGGGGCGGTAATAGGGTGTCTGAAGCAGACAGATGGTTACAACAGATAATGCTTTCCTTATTTCCTGAAAATTACATTTCTAAATTGGAAAAATGCAATGTTTTACAAGCAGCTACAATATTAACAATATAATTAAGGCACAAGTTACACTACATTTTTATAAATATACTATCTCATGACTTTACTCACTAGCACATAAATTCAAGAGTAAAATAAGCTGAATGGAAATAAGAAAGCAGTATTTCAATAAGAGGGTGGTGGAGCCCAGAAACATATTGACAGCTACAGTGGTATAGTTAAATAGGATGTCAGGGACAGGATAAAAATGGGTTGGGACAATGACAGGGGAGAGGTAGCTTCAATGTGGGGTCTTTGTGGGCCGTAGATATTTCATTGTCTGCAAAGTCATATTCAGTGTAGACACTTACATTTAAACTGAGACACAATGAACATTTTTATAGAAAACAGAAAAGTTGACTTTAAAATATAAAGGTTGGAATCACTCGAATGATGTAGTGTACAGGGCAAATGTGCTTTTCTCAAGGGGTTATGGGATTTTAGTAAACAATGTGATATGCATAAGAGCTGTAGTTATCAGTTCTTTTTTTCGTTATTTTCAGGGGCAAAGCATACAACACCCTTGTTAGAAAGACACCAGCAGACAGCCACCATTGTCTCTGTCTTGTACTCAAAACACATCTTATATACTTCTACTTAGCAGAAGCTACGGACTCATTAGCCAGTAGCACGCAGTCATGCTCAGATCTTCTAATATTATTCAAAGGGTGGGCTGTTGTCATGACTTCAAAAGGCATGGAAAAAAGCCAAAATATCCCTGCTTGTTTGAGAGACATGGGTCACCAACTTGATGGCTTATTCCACTACTGGCAAAGTGCAGATTAGTAGCATCTTGACAGTGGGAGGGGAACAGGTATAATTTAAGACACTCCAAGGATATGCCACAACAATGCAGCTGCAATGACAACCACGAGTGGGCAGAAATCTCCAAGCACTTCTGCAAATGAGCATAAGTCCAGTGCGGTTTGCATAAACTCCATATACATGATTTATGCAGCTGCTTTCATTTTGTACTATTTATTTCAGTCTTCTCTGTGAAACAGTCTTTGCTTGTACAGCAATTTCTACCAGAAAGGAACAGCTGGCCTATACAGTTGCAAACTTTCAAACAAATGACTCTTGCTAAAATGTCTGTGTTCCTGCTGTAGCAGTCAGCTGAATCCAAGAAGCACAGTTCTGGAACAGGACTAATCAAATTAATGGTTGCCCTGCAGTACCCCTGCATACATCAAGTTTTGTGCCTACTTGCACTTAGTCTGTTAATATTTTGAATACAAAGACCACATTTACATTGGACAACCTGAATGGCTTAAAAATACAACAAAATATGCTGCAAGCAGTTTAAAAAGATGTTAGCATGTTCCTCAGCTTCGATGTGCGGCACACGTTGTGTGCAGTGACCTGAAATATTTCCCAGTTACACAAACTAATTGCAATTCGCTTGCTGAATGCAGGGCATAGTTTTTATTCAATAATGCACTGCCTCTCCTTGTTTATGCCTGTGTATCACACAAATTAACATGAAACATTCAGACATATCTTTAAGCAGCAATGTTTAAGTGGAGGTAAAAAAGTTCAGTGTCACTGACTCTTTTTGTTTGTTTGTGTAGTATGTGTTTAAATAACTTCAGTGACAGCAAATGTTCTGCTTTAGTAAAATAGTGCAAAAAAAAAAAAGTAATTCACGCATAGCTCAGTCATGACAAGTGGTAATGTTCTCCTAGCATTCTCTAAAATAAACAGATGAAATTAAACATACCAGTGTCTTTGCATCATTTGGATAAATAGGATTCCAAAAATTCTATGGTGACAGCATGTAAACAAAGGTTTAACACTGTTACAAAAGTTAGAACTGCACATCGAGATATTTTTTTACCTAGAGCATGACAGGAGTTGAGGGAATGACTAGTACTTTTAGCCGAAAACCTAAGTGCAGTTTGATGGGTTCATTATCAGGATGCTACATATCTAAGACACAGCTTACCAAAAACGGTATAACTCTACAGAGGCCTTTCAGAACACCAGCTAACCCCTCTGCAAGGCTCAATGCTACAGCTGTACTGACTCCTATATTGTTCCATTCTCATGCCTGCTTGTGCTCTGATGGAAAGGATGGCCCCATCTGAACCATTTATCGGAGTGTTGGGGGTGGGGGAGCACTGGCTATTTCATGCTTGTCTGTGAACTTTGCATGAACCGCCAGAAATAATGTAGTGTGATGACAAGCCAGTTATACCTTCCACTAAATTTGCTGTCTGGAATGAACTGAAATAGTGTTTGGTTTGTGTAATTACGTCCATCTATCTTTATATTCCAGCGGCATATCGCAAATTGAAAATACTAAAAATTGACTGTTGGTTCTGATATTTAATGATTGCCGAAGACATGCCGATGATTTATTGGTTACTTACCGATGTGACACATTTGCATCTTATTAGATGGAGATTACTATTTCTTGAATTGCAAACACGGCCTGATCATGTCTGATGGATTGATTTGATTTGCAAATGTAATCAAACTAATAAGAGGGAAAAATGAGCAATAATGCCTTGTTTTTCAACCAGCGATCACTCCTCTGCCAACAAGGCTGATATCCCTGACTAAGCAGCCTCAACAGGAAACAGAAGCCTGACAAGTGCCTTGGAAACAGATATAGATGAACCAAGAACTTTAACATGCAATTTGAACAACAGAAGTGATTAATCAGTTATAGTAAACTGGTAAGTTTCCTTGCAGGGATTCCAGGTTTATCTAAATGTAGTGCCCTAGCTGTGTCTTCCTCTTATCACATCAATGCATAAGGCACCTGTGGTTGACAGCCTAAGACCTCAGTAAAAATGAGACATTTCACCTATGTGTATTAGAGGCCGAGCAGTAAATGCGTGCTCACATAAAATGAAGTAAGTAATCAACAGGGAATGCAGCTCTACTCCATGCACAAATATTTTCTTGTCAGTGTTTACAAACAGGTGTAAAAAGTTCCACCAGTTAAGGGTATCTGCTACAGCAACAGGATAATGCACTCCATATGCAATACTGCAGATTCAACTAGCAACTCTAGAGATGGTAGAGTGAAGTTAGTTACGTTTGAGGCGTGAAAGAAATTCAGCCAGATTCAATAAAGCCTACACGGTCCATTTACACCATGTGCGTGTAACTGCTGTAGTGCACCACAGCCCCGCAAACAAGGTAAACACTGTGGCATGCAAATTACAGCATAAGCAGCTGAACTCCATGCTAATCAACCAATCCAAGATGGCGTAGCTATTCAACAACATATAAAGCAACCATACAGACTCAGTGCTGTTTTTTTCCTGTGAATTCCAAAACCTACTGCAATACAGCCATGGAAAGGAGTCTACATAGAAACAATATTAGGGGCTGCTGTTGCTTTCATTCTTGTTATGTGTAACAGGCTGAAGTCTGTGCTGCTGCTGCTGCTAATAGGCCAGGGCCAAGAAGGAGAAGAGTTTTTTGACCCCAAGTAACTTATCACAATCTACATGAGATGGAAATAGTAGAGTGCTACAGGGTGGGTAGACACACACTGCAGTAACTCTGCAACCTCTGTCATCCTCATCTCAGAGCCAGGGCAAACTGAGGGGAACCTATCCCAGTGGAGACAAAGGCATGTGTTGCACTTGCAAGTCTTAGCTACAGGTACCTTTCAGATACCAACAGAGGACATGCTGGGGTGTCACAGGCATCAGCCTCCAGGATACTCCATCAATTCTTGAATGCTATGCTCCAACATGGCAGTGACCACATACATTTTCCCTGTACTCCTGAGAAGGCCAGAAATATGCAGGAGTTCTACCCTGAAGTACTGGTTGCCATAGATTGTGCACAGTTAGAAATTAAGGCACCACCTGGGAAATAGCGAGGGCTCTACATTAGAGCTTTTTCCCCTTACATAACCCACGAATGGGCAAATAAACCCTCCTCTTAGTTAATATTGTAGCTTCTTATCTCTTTCTTATTGCATGAAACTTACTTTGTACATCTCTAAACCTACTACTGCTCCTGGCTCTTTCATTGTCAGTTTTTGTATTAATGCCACCTATGTTATATATGTGTCAAGTTCTAAATAGCCATAATAACTAGTAAGAGCCTCTCATCTCTTCCCCCACTTGTATAACTAATGTCAAACTATATACCTCACATATATGCTTCTCAAACTACTGCACTGCCAAAACCTGCAGCCATGTTTTTCTACAGATGTTAGTTCCGTCTATGCTGGCCTACAGCTTTAATGTATTTAATAATCGTTTAGCGTTTTGTGCCTTGACTCCTTGATGCTAGTTGTACTATGTTAGTCTGAAACGTTACTGTATTTGTATTTTTAACATGTATTACTTTTATGTTGCTATATTGCTTTGTATTCCTGTTACATTAGTTTAATCTTGGAGCTTTTCTCCCCGGGCCTCTACTGAAAATGGACATGTATCCAGCTGTACTAGCCCGGTCAACAAATGTAAAATAAATAAAAATAAAATAGAAATGGCTTTAACTGTATTAACTGCCAAGTCATGTATAATGCCAAGAGAATAATCTTGAATGTGTGTGCTGGCAACCCTGGCAGTTACCACAAATCACATATCTGGCACACCTGCCAGATGTATCAGATGTTCACTGGGGGGGATATCCCACAGGTTCGTTTACTGGGGGATGCAGCTGATGGCACCCATCACAAATGCATACACACCCACTGAAGAACGCCATAATGAGGCACATGCTCAAACCAGAAATATCATAGAGTGTGTCTTTGGGCTGCTAAAGTTGTGGTTCCAGTTTCTAGATACATATGGGGAAGACCTGCAGTACAATCCATGGACATGTACTGAAATAGTCAGAGTATATGCCATGCTACACATCATCATCCTGAGAAAACAGCTTCAGCAGGATCAACAAAGGAAAGAAGCACACATCCCACCACCAGTGGCAAGGTCACCACAGCCTCATGCAGCTGAGGAGTCAGAGGTGGAAGCAGCAGCTGCTGTGGGTGTAGGCAGACGTAGGTCTGCTCAATATGCCTTTGCACTGACTAAGAGACAATGCATAGCACACCCACTCACCACCTAAGGGCTTAAAACCTTTCCCCTATGCACATACATATAGCAACATTGATGCCAGACAACTCTCACACCCTTTGCCTACCCATGTATTGGCTGTGTACTGCTTGCATCAGACAGAGTCAGTCCTGAACTAAAGCTGTTGCATCTGCTGGATTTACAAGGTAAGTGTTGAACCTAGAGTGTTGTTGTTCTTCTTTTGGCTTTTCCTGGTTAGGGGTAACCACAGCTGGACTTAATGAATGCTGTTCTATTGTCAGTGTTTTAAAACTTAAAAATTTATCAAGATAGATGTATGTATATATATATATATATATATATATATATATATATATATATATATATATACTTTTCACATTTTTTATATATTTTATTTTTTTGTAGTATACATTAGTTGATATATATATCTATCCTCAGTAGGTTATTTAATCAACATGTTGGACGGTTATATTTTTATTTTATTTTATTTTGCTACAGTTGAAGGTGGTTTTAAGTACAAATATGTATTAATAGCATTTAGGCAGTTTTGTTTTATATGCCTTTAAATGCTTTATTACCTTGGTGCAGTTTTTAATTGCTTAATTGATGTAGTACTCGTGTGAGCAGCTCAACTAATTGGTATATACACTTGTGATTTGTGTAATCAGGTTGTCTGAAGAAGTTTGAGCACAGTCTAAAACGAAAAGCGCTTCACACTTTATCTGTATTAAAGAAAATTAACTTTCATCTGTTGGAGTTTGCTGGCTTGCTTCCCTCTACCTGTTTTCGTGGATTTTTGATATGTAGATGCATTTGATGTGGTGCCCATATGCCCTGAATGCATCTTCCTGCCATGTGTGCCCCCAGGCATAATCTGATGCGTCTGTTGTTAAGGTTTGGCTGGGAGGGGGTAGAGTAAAGGGCCGTTCCATGTTTTGGTGACAGGCCTTTGCCCACCATAGAAACTCCTGTTGCAGGCAGGGGATGAGAGGAATCATTGTTTCCAGACTGTGTGAATGTTGACTCCATAAACTCTTTAGGTACCACTGAAATTTCCAAATATGCAGTCTTGCATATGTAATTAGTAGGATGCAGGGTGCCATGAAACCTAGAGCCTGCAGAATTTGTCTTGCAGAAGACTGGGTTTTTGTTGCCATCAGTTTGAAGTAAGCAGTCAGTTGCCTTTGTTTGTCTGGCGTGAGGTAAGCCATCTGGGCAGTTGTATTCAAGCTTGCACCCAGGAATGTTATCTTTTGAGAGAGTACCAGTTGTGATTTCTTTTCGTTTATTGTGTACCCTAGGCATGTTAGAAGCCTTTTCACAAACACCAGGTGTCATAGAAGAGTGTCCTTGTTCTCTGCTTGAATGAGACAGTCGTCCAAGTAAGGATATATTTGAATACTTCTTTGTCTGCAAAATGCAATTACTGGTGCCAGGCACTTTGTAAAGACCCTGAGTGCAGTAGATAAGCCAAAGGGCAGTGCAGAGAATTGGTAATTCCATTAAGCCAGCCTTGAATCTGAGGTATCTTCTGCACGATTGTCTTATTGGGACGTGCAGGTATGTCTCTTTTAGGTCTAAAGTCACCAGCCAAGCATTCTTGCCCAGCATGGGCAAAAGCTGTTGCAAAGTGAGCATTTTGAACTTTGGAATGTCCATGTATGTGTTCAAAATCGATAATTCCAGTATTGGCCGCCAGGCCTTGTACTTTCTGGGTACCAAGAACAGTCTTGAGTAAAAACCCTGTCCTTTTTCCTGTTCTGGTACTGTCTGAATGGTCCCTATATCCATGAGGGATGTAACCTGTTTTTGTGCCTCTGCCCATTGTTTTTTTGGCAGATCTGGCCAACCATTTGTCATTGGCAGAGTGTGGAAATGGAATCTGTATCCCTGTGATACGATGTTTAGTACCCACTTGTCCTGGGTTATTAACTGCCAATTTTGAGCAAAAAGTGCTAATTTTCCCCCTATGGGTGCTGCCAAAAGATAAGTGCTTGGTGTAGGCAGAGGGAAGTCATTGGGATTGCTTTCTGTAGGTTTGCGCTTTATCTCCTCCAGATATGGGGGTGGATGCGCCCCATTGCTTTGACCTGTATAAGTCTTGAACCTGGTACCTGGAACCCTTAGGGCATCTGGATTTGCCCCTTTCAGCTCTGTCTGACACAGGAAAGGACCAATTTTGTTGGCCAGTGTCTACTGAATCTAGGCGGTTGTGCTTGTAAGAAATCTTTAACAGTTTGCACAGACTTAGCTTTGTCTTCCATTTTCATTAAAACCTCTTCTGCCTTAATACTAAACAGAGAATCATGCTGTAAAGGTGCATCTAGCAATTTAGCTTTAACATGATCAGGCAAATTTTGTTCCTTTAACCAGGCATGCCTCCTAATCACAGATCCAGTAACTGCGGCCCTGCAGGAGGCCTCTAAAGAATCAAAACCACATTGCAAAGTATGCTTTCCAACTTGTTCAGCTGCATGCAATAATTCCTGCAATTCCTTATTTTCTGCACATTCTGAAATCAACATAATTTTCTGTTTCAGCAATCCCATAATATGTTGTTGGTACTTAAGCATATGAAATTGACAGTTTAAGGCCCTGATTGCCAAGGTTGCAGATGTATAAACCTTTTTTCCCCATCTGTCCAGTGCTCTTGAATCTCTGTCGGAGTGGGTAGGGTTTTTTGCTGTTGAGGCCTTAACTCCCTTTGGACCCAGTGAAATAGTTTCAGGATCAGCAGCAGGATTTCTAAATAAAAATTTATGAGAGTCAGAGACCATGTAATACCTGTCAGGCTTAATGGGAGCCGGAGGTAATGAGTCAGGGGTCAGGCTTGACTCCGAAAACACATCATCCACAATGTCAGGGGGAATGGCTAAAGGCTTGTGCTGAGGGAGAACAAGGAAATCCCTGAGCCTCTTTTTTGATTCTGAGAAGTCTTGACTCTCCCAATGAAAATGCTCCCTCAAAGTATGCAAGGTTTCTCCAAATGAATAATCCTCAGGAGGAGATGCAGATGGACTAGACTCCAAAGCATCAGAATCCTCACAGGGAGGTAAAGATAATTCCTGATCAGAAGAGGAATCAGAAGAAATAGAAACCTGATCTGAAGATTCATAGTCAGTGTCTTGCCTAGGCCTCTTATCTGGAGGGGGATGGGTACCTCTGATCAAGGTAATAAGGTCTTCAGCCATTTTGATCATCTGTTTTTTAGGCATAGAGGCCTGTGCACATGGCTCAGGCATAATTTTTTTAGTTTTAGAAGGTGTATTTGCCTTTGGTTTTGCAGCTTTCGTCGGTTTGATATAAAAATGTTGAGGTCTGAATACACCCGCAGAAGCTGGTGACTGGTCAGCGGCTCCAGACCCATCCGAGGGAGATACATCCGTCGGTCCAATACCTTGAGTATCTTGCGGCATGCCGGACTCCACATGGGAGTCGGTAGAGGCCTGTGACTCGAAGGTAGCGAGTATCAGGGGCTGCGAAAGCGCCTCACTGAGTACCGGCGAACCAGTGACTGGCTTAGGAGAAGCTTCGTTGTCGGTTTTGGATCTCGACTGCCTTTCTCTGTCCTTTTCTTTGCGTTTTTTATTTACTCCGGTAGTCGGATTGCTATCTGACGACATTTCTGGGTAGTTAAATCTGTTTCCAAAATACTTAGATGCAAAAATATACCAACGCTTAATAGTGCGTTGGTTAAATCTAGCACAAAACCGACAGCCAGGCACGTTGTGATCAGGGCCTAGGCAAGGAATACAGTATAAATGGAAATCCTTATGAGGTATTTGCTTCCCACAAGTAATACAATTATTAACTTTTTCTGACACTGGTAAAAAGCAAGAAAATAGTTTCCCCAACGGGGTACTTAGCTTTAGTGAAGACTTCGGTTCTGAAACTCAAACTCGAATATTTCAGTAGTCGGCCGACCGGCACTTGCGAAATGCTTCTGCTTCGGGCACCGTGTGGCAAGAAAGACTAAAGAAAATGGCGTCAGCTGCATGCTTTATACCCCTGATGACTTGACGTCATGGAAGAAGACAGCAACCGACGCAGGACCCAAGACTTTGGAATTCAGGCCGACTGAGGGCAACCTGCCAGCAGATTACCCAAATGTAATGACTGCAACAGTAAAACATGACGAACATCATGTGAAGGGCTGGAGTACAGATGGTGCTGGGTTCTAGTACAGGGTGTGCAACTTACTTTTACTGTTATGACAGTCCAGTTTATAACAATGAACTGAAAAGTAGTCAAGCGTTATTTCAGCTTTCGTGTGGCAACAGGTGTAAATGTAGGACTGCCATACACATGGTTCTGGGTTGTAATACAGGATATTCCAGACATTTTTACTGTTGTTCTACTTCCCATTATATTCACTCTCACTTATAACACTTTAGATAGTGGAGCTTATATGAATTATATGTACAAGGGATGAGACATGATTATTGTGTTTTCAGATGTATGACTGAGGGTATACCTTCTACTATAATTCTTAAGTATAATTCTGCTATCTGGACTTGCATGGCCTTACAATTAACTAAGACACACTGGATCTATATCCGATAACCTTGTCAGGTCACACACATACATTTGTAATAGCACAAACTGTCACCTGTATTTAAGTATGTTTCCTGACTGTCTGATCAGCACTCCTTCTGTGGCAAAGATGGAAAATCAATGCTGTGGAAGAACATGTTTTGCCCCTTATACCTAGGTTTAAATCCCACACTGTAAAAAGTAAAATTTTCACAGTGCATAAAGACAAAAAAAAAGTCAGGTCATTACATTTATGCCCCTGGTGCATGTCTGCAAACTTCACTCACCTAACAATTAGCTTCCAATTTCCAATATATTTTTCTAGACTGCATCAGTATACATCCCTCAAATAAGGCCAAGTGTCAGATTAACCTTCTAATTTCAGTTATTTAATTCTTCCCTGCTTGACACTGCTGTGCTCTGCTTAAATTGATGCAAACACAGTTGGCATCTTTGCTTATGTTTGCACACTACCAGTAAACATGATAACTGGAACTGCCAGAAAGCATCACTTTCCATTGCTCTAGTTTGGCTTGTAGACATGGCTGGCATTAGGAGAGAAAGAAGCACACTTTTGGGCACAGAGATGGGGTGTCCAGGATATTTACTGGACTCCTTGTAAAGTACCACAGCCAAAGGTTTCTGCAGGGGGACTATTCTGGCCCCCAATACAAGTCTGGTTCATGGAATAGTTTGATCCAGGCTGTATCCCGTGCCACTGGTATCCTATGCACTGGACAGCAATGTAGGCATCATTTTAATGACCTACACAGGAGAAAAAGGGATGCTCTCAACCACTGGTTGTAGGAATTTGAGACTGTGGACATCCCACAACCGTATAAGTATGACAATAAGAGAGTACTTATAAGATTTATGAAGCTAAATATAAGAAAGACTGGTATGCATAATGTTCTTCTGTTCTTTGCTGTTCTTTTCCCAGCTCTCACTGAATGAGTTCAATTGAGAAGCTCATGTTGCTCGATTAGAGAGACTGAGGGAAGCAAGTGGTATGTATGTGGCAGAAGAGAATTGTTAATGTAGCAGTAAAAGATAAAGATAGCTTTTTGGTCTTTTATAGAGTTGCATCAAATTGAACATGCATATCCTAACTGTAAAAGCAAGTGTGTATGTATTAGTCTGTAGCACAAACCAGTTGTATGAATCCAATATTAGACTGTAGTCAGAGGTTGTGGGTTCAAATACCACAATCCCAACTTTACAATACTGTTATTTGTTCAATGATATTTATATTAAATTAAAAAGTCTATACCAGTGCCACAAATGACCTCTTCTAAACTGTAATCTGTATAACTGGAACACACAAATGCACATTTCAAGGATTACTTTTTGCAATCTGTAGTATAGTGTGCATCTGTTAGGATGTATACTTAAATTTAATAGTTCATATAAAAGAGTTGTATAACTGTGTTAATGCACTGTATGTCACATATGATGGTACTAATATTATCTCTGTTTTTCTCTCACCCCAACCCTTATCTCTCTGTTTTATTTTCTATTATATGCCATCAAAACGTCTCCATGCCATCCATGTATACCACATAACTTAATGCTACACTGCACAGTGAGTGAGGCAGCCCCAGTGGATCAGCCTGCCCCCGCTCTACAGACTCCAGCATGTCTGGAAGTCAACCTGGCAGTACTGCCTCTGCTGCCCCTGTGCTACCTGTGCCCTCAGATAGTACTGCCCCAGAAGCTTGTGCAGTGGTGCCCTCTGGGAGCAGTGGTGGAGGTGTTTACCCACAGGGAGTTGCCAGGAATGGTGCGTAGGGTTGTGCACCGCACCATTGGTGTATGCCTATGCCAGAAGAACAGGCTACTCTTCCTCATGGTTCATAGAAAGAGATGTCAAACACTCCAACTGCAAGTGGAGTAAGGGGACAGTGATGACAGTTCAGTAGGTGTGGACTCAATTCTCACCATCTCCAAGCTTGATGTCCATGAGCATGCATTGTCCCTTCCCTCACCCCAATCATGGTGTCCCCCAAGCTTTTGTGTCCATCAGCGTACCTGTCTCTTGTCTTGTTTGTTTGCTTCCTAACTTACCCACTTACTTGACCCAAATATACCCAAGTCCCTTACCCAGCAGTCCTCTCTTACTGAATTAAAAAAATGGGCACCTGTCCCACAAAAGAAAATCATCCCATAATAGCTCTCCACTTTGCATACATGTTTTCTTGACACACTTGATTCAGTCCAACTGTCTATATAACATGATTGCATTGTTGTCACCCCCTTTGTGGTGGTGACAGCCCAAATTCAGTTAATATTCTACACATATTTTCAGTTTATACTGTTAAAGAAATGGATAGCCTACCTCCCTCCTGCAAATTCCTGTATTGCTTTCCCTGTGTACTTCCCCTGTTTGCTTCCCATTTCACTACTTTCCTATCTACCCTATTTTAACACCTATAATCTGGTCAACAAATAGAATCACACACAGCACACATACATAGCAGAAAAAGCAATAGATCCCTTTATTATTTGGCCCCTTTGCATGGAGTTTGGCATTGCACAGCAATGTGTAGCAACAGTGAGCAGAGATACAATGCTGACGTTTTCTCCACGCAATGCTGCTTAACCCTGCTACACTATGCCAACACACAGCAACACATGTACTATAAAGAATTAATGTCATTGCATTATCACTGTTTAATATCTTTAACAGTATTAGATACACCTGAATTTGAACTCAGTATCATCTGGGCTAAGAAAGAAATATGTCAATATATTTACACCTGCAGCCACAGAGTCAGTTAAGCAGCAGGTGTGTTTCATAGACTCAGTACTAACTCTCAGACTTTTCACACTGTGGCTTGTGCTTGTGTACTGCTTAACTACTCGCAAATATGGAAATTATTGAAAACGTCTATCTCGCATGTGCACTCTGTCAACCATCGGGCAAACCCACTTCTCGCTGTGCTATGGAAATGCAATTATAATGTTTTACTGCTGTTTACTGTCCAGTTCTTGCCTATGACTTGAAATTGCATGTAGAAACATAAACTAAAGGCCTTAACAATATTTCACATATTTACAATACAGCCGTGTGTTGCCTCCCCCCAAGCACTGCAACCCTGGTCTCTCAGTACCTTTTCCACATATATATCACAGACACTACAGACAATAATATCAAATGTTGTGTGATATGCAATGCACATCAATCTGGTACCATGCAAAACTAGAGCTACTGACCTATTAGCCTAAACATCCTTATCTGTAAGGTTAGGGATCAGCACGGACCTTATTCCCAAGGACATAAGTGACCTTCAATCAGTCCATTTTGTTTTTATCAGGGGTAGATCTTGCTTATTAAACATTGTGAACTTCTTTGATAATGACCCCAAAGACCTGGATGAGGGATAACAGGACATACCGCTATACTGATTTATCCGAGGCCACTGACATTATCCACCATTCAGGAATCATAGAAAACTCTGCCATCTGGGGATTAACCCATACATTACTAGATGGATAGCCAACTGGGTCACTGACAGAATGAACACTGTCAAAGTTGGGGACTGCACCTCCATCACTAGACCACTTACCAGTGGAATGCCACAAGGATCTATGCTATATCCTCAATTGTTTAAAAACTGTTCTCTGAAGTCCAGGAAAAGGTAGATTGCCTGTGGCTTACCATAGGTTCATAGGTAGGTTACTAGGCTATTGGCCCTAGGGCTTATATAAGCCTAGCCAAAAAGGAACCCTGGCTTTCGCCACCCAAGAAAATTATTTTCCTGTGCCTCGTCGAGCAGAGCTACAGAAGTGATTCCCGAGGTGAATTTCCTATTTCCCATCCAATCATCAAGATTTTTCTTGAAGAGTGCTAATGAGGAGCTTTGTTTGATATAGATGGGTAGTTTGTTCCAGAGTACGCAAAGTCTCTGGGAGAGGAATCTATCCCTCCAGCTTGTTCTGTTTATTGTGGTGACAAGGTTTAGGTCCCTAGAGCGTGTAGCTCGGAGGGACTGAGATTTCTTTAAGTGGAGCATGGCCAGCAGCTCTGGGTTTGACATAGCTTTGTATGCTAGGCAGAGATCGCCTCTGAGTAGGCGATATGCGACGGAGTAAAGCAGGCATTTTTTGAGACGGTTTGCATAGGGCATCTGTTTGACGCTGGTAATCCTCTTTGTGAGGTATTTCTGTGGCCTTTCCAGTTGTTATAGATGTCTTGTGAGGTACATACCAAAAGGGGCATTGTACTCTATAATGGGTCTAATGAGTGATGAGTAGACGGGAACAATTACCTCTTTTTTCCTAGATGATAAACCTTTTGTGATGAGGTGTGCCACGTAGAAAGATTTCCTGACTACTGTGGTGATGTGATGATCAAAGGAGAGACTACTGTCCACCTGTGTCCCAAGGTCTCTTATCACACTTTCGGTGTTAAGTAGACTACTGCCTATGTGGTAGCTCACGGGTAAAGAGTTTTTACCAAAAGGGATGACAATGCACCTTTTGGTATTGAGCTTGAGGCCATGGCTTTGACACCAGGCATCTGTCTCAGTGAGGCCCTTTTGTAGGATGTCCACATTATTTGGAGTTTTGATTATGGCTCCTAGTTTGTAGTCTTCTGTGAACTTCATTAGCCAAAGACCTTCTGTGTTAGCCTGTACGTCAGAGAAGTAGATACCAAACAGGAGAGGACCCAGGACTGAATCCTATGGTACTCCACTTGTCACTGGTCTGAAGTCGAATTTGGAGTCTGCTACTTTCACAATGTGGGTTCTGTCAGTGAGCCAATTGGCAGCCCATCTTGTGACATAGGGATTTATACCTAGTTTAGTGAGATTATCTATAATTCTAGAGTAGGGGATGGTGTCGAAAGCCTTAGCGAGATCTAGATACCCTTTGTGAACCACCTTACCCTCATCTACGGCTTTGGTGACTGCTTCAAAGAAGTCTATCAGATTTAGGAGACATGATCTGCCTTTTAGAAACCCAAACTGGGTGGGTCCAGAGTTTGGAGATTACCAATGTCTTTGTTTATAAGTTCCACGATGATACGTTCCATGGCCTTGCAGACCAGGCTCGTCAGGCTAATGGGGCGGTAGTTCCCAGGGTCCGTGGTAGATCCCCCTTTGTGGAGTGGGATAACCATCGCTGTGTGCCATTCAGGCACAAAGCTTGAGGTGAGGCTATGATTGAACATGGTGCTTAGGTGGGGTGCCAGTTCATTCTGTAGTTCATGTAGAATGCAGCCTAGGATGTTGTTCTTGGCTTTGAAGAGTTTGCAGATGACTGGACGCTGTCATATAGAGTCCCCCAACTATATTAACATATTACAGAAAGGGCTGACATAGATAAATGACTGGTGCCAAACTCAAAGACTGAACCTCAAAGCAAAAAATTCCTCATTGCCCCATTTGGCAATGAAGTACTCCTGCTAAATATGACATACAAAGTACCTCTCTTAGCTCAAACACAGTGTTGTGAGACTTGGGAACACATGTCGATAGCAATCTACACTTCAATCAGTATGTAGCCATAGTGGTGAGGCACACATTCTACACTGTGGACCTCATAAGTAAGGCATCACATCCAAGACCAGGGAGGTCATAGCTCTGCTGTACTCTACCCTTATCAGACCACTAATTGGATATAATGCTCCCTTCTGTCTGTACCTCATCAGACACCTGCAGCAAATGGAGGAAACACAGAGGTTTGTGATAGAGAGAATCCAGGGTCTCGAAAACATGACAAATATGGAAAGACTGAAAGACCTGTCACTGTACTCAGTATCATACAAGCTGCTGAGAGGTGACCTTTGCTTGGCCTACAGAGCAGTCTCAGACCCTGCCCTCCTGGAAATACTGGACACCTGCAAATCAAATGGGACAAGAAAAACTTGCTCCAGGGATCTTAACCTAGCCTGTGATATAAACAGAATATACTGAGGAGACATAAATATCTCCCAGCTATTGCCACTCCTCTGTAATAGGCTCCGACTGCATGTGAAGCAGTGCTCCTCAATGACCATATACAAGCTCAGCCTTTACAACTGGATGGGTGATTGTAAATTCATGAGTTTTATACAAATACATGAAGTTTAATCCACAGCTGGGAGACATTCTCAATGATCCCTGCATGGGGAATTATGTTCAAACCCTATGCCAGTTTAGGATAGCCAGTATGAATCTTATCTACATCCAGGCCTATCACACAGAATCAATGGGCTGTGACAACATCACAGATCACCTGTCACATGACTCAGCACATATACTTTCCTGACACGGTTTAATACACACTTCAACACACCCTCCACACAGACTATTTTGCTGTAGAAGGGTGTTTTCAACATGTATCTGTATGAGTTGGGGCGGCAGCACCCGATGCATGCATGTATATATGCATCCTAACTCTCCTCATCTGTGAGGTAGACCAACATGTCATCATGGACCTTTTCTAAATGGACACTAGTGATATCCCAGCCATGTGCAACAGACCTGTGTTAGTTGTTAATGCTGCATCATGTCTGTTACATCTGTTAGATGTCCCCAAAGAGATCATCGAGGGCATGCATGATGACAACACTATCACCCTTTTGAACTTGACAAGCGCAAGGCATTTGACACAAATCCACACTGAGGTAGTCACTCAACACTGTCAGAAGTGGCAATATACACCTATATCACCAAGTGGTTAGACAAAGAGTATCACATACATGGTATCTAAATATGTTGACATGTGTGAAGTGACCTATAGCTCAGGTCCAACGATCAGGTCCGTACAGCTGAACTGTCTACTAGGCACTTTCTTGTCCATTATTTAAGTAATGGACATAGCAGATGCCATACACATCCTGTGTCTAAACAGCTGCCTGAAGGACTACAGACTGTGGGAAATCATTGACTCCGACTGTGATATTAGTATACTACAGACAGTATCAACACACATCAAAGACTGCTGCCACAGCCATGGCAACATCTGCAATGACAAGAAAACATAGGGAGATTTGTTACATCAGGAAAACAAATGCACAACCCAAGTATAATGTGGACATCACACCCTTTAATCAGACCAATAGGTATGTGACCTATGTCCTGGGGTAGATGGTAAGTGGAACATCCACAAGCACTGTGGTCACAGTGCTGACTACTCTCTTGTATGTAACGAGGAGTATGTGAAGGACATCCACATCAGAGGCCATAATACCTCCATATTTCCCAGCCTTCATCACACCAATAACTGAGTACAGTGCACCCTTCTTCATGTACCTCCCTACACATCTTCCAGTGATGTGTAACTGAAGTGTACCACCTTTGTCACAGTGAGCTGTCATACAGCTTATTGGCCATACCTAGGTATTTTTTTATTGCATACACATTACTGTCTGATGGTGCGGAGCACCCATTAAGTTGTTACACTTGATGCATGTGTGCTACCTGTTCTGGTGATGTACACAATACATACATAGGTGTTTGACAACATTAATGGCATGGATAACTTTTGCAGCAGTATGGATTGTGCTATATATATGTATACATATGTATATATATATATATATATATATATATATATATATATATGCCATGCACACCAGTCAACTAGTCTGTATTGATCATAATGTCCCATTATGTCACCTTGTGTAAGTCACATAATACACATTTTCAGTATACCGTCCCTACTGTACCACATTGATGAGTGATTGGTGTTGCTGCTACAACCGTCTTCAATTGACACGCCCTCATCTGCTGTACATTAGGCTGTTTCGCCTGTCCTCTTTCCCTGTGTTCATTCCTACAACTCATCTATGTGTCCCTATTCAATACACACACTTCCCCTGAATGTTTATTTTACATGGCAGTCCATGTACCCTTACAGATCATTTACACAACTTCAGCACAGAATGCCAGGAATGGAATTTCACAATCCTCTGCACTGTAGATCCACTGTCCTGTACTGTGTTTGGACCACATATTTAACATTCATACCTCTTAACTCACTAGATTTTCACATAATGTCAAGATATGTTCCTTATCAAATTTGTGGCTTTCTACCATATCACTGGAATGATCTCTGGACAGATGTGACTCAATAATTACATATATTTGAGTTTCTGGCATCAAATCCTTTAGAACATGTATCTTAACACAAACCCCTGATTATTCAAGCAAATTTCTATAGAGAAACTATGTCAGATATGTCCCTATTTCTGGATCATTACTCCCCAATTATGCTGGCCTTTGTCCAGATGTCTTGCACTAAGAGATTGAGAACTATCTGTGAAGCCCTGGTGATCACTGTAGCATTCCATACAAAACCGCAGACCTTCAGTGCTCTGATTTAAACAGGAGTGCTAACCATGTTCTCTTACATGGTTTCTTGGCTGGCAACACTGCTGCCAGCCATGAAGCCTTGTTTACTTATGTTTAAACATGGTGTGCAGCATGAATATGCAATGAGCACTGCTGCTCACTGCACATCACCGTGCACACATGTAGATTCCATGTAGGCTTCGTGCGAAGCCTACACAGAGTTTATTGAATCCCACTTATTAAGTAACTTTGCTCAGGAAACACTAAGCATCAGTAAGAGCTGTGTCTAACAGCTCCTGGGAAAAGGGTTCAAGCCTGATTTCCTCTTATTACCCGAGTAAAGTCCTCATACTCTGTCAGTGTTTGCAAAGTTTTCAGTACTTAACTTTCCTCCACCCCAAAATATACTGGCTAACTAGCTATACCAAAGTGTGCGTGTGTGTGTGTGTGTAAAAAAGACTTTTTTTCCTGGTTAGGGATCGCCACAGTGGAACTCCGGTCTGCTCATGATTGGCAGTGGATTTTTATGTTGCCGAGTTGCCAGCCCAATGCCCAACCTTCAACGAAGGCACAACCATTCACGCTTGCACCTACGTGCATGTCTTTAACATCACTCGACCGCAGGGAGGACATGCAGACTCCACACAGAAGATGCTCCAGCCGAGAATTGAACGGGAGAACCTCTTGCAGTGAGGAGACAATGCTAACCGCTGCACCACCGCAGCCTTTATGTGTGATGCGCATATATAAAGTACCCTTGCTGATCTACAGTTACCCTTACCCTTATTGGTCAGTCCATGGATGAAAGTGACCCAAAGATAACATAAAATACTTTTGGGGATATACAGTTACCCTTCACCTTATGAGTCAGGCCGTGGATGAAAGTAATCCAAGGATTAGAAGTGAAAAATAAATAAATGGTGACACCCACCCTCTGACAATACCAAACTTATGTTAAATGCTTTTCTCGTTCATGTTTTAAAACTTAACCAAGTGTAACCTGACAGGTAAACAGATGGGAACTATCATACTCAGACAGGCAAGTCTGAAATGGTCCATGTACTAAAAATAACAGACTTATTTCTGCTTGAAATCTTGCACCATCTGGGCTGTGCCTGAGTTGAGGAGTTCCTACATCAAAGCATGGATTATGGACACTTCTGAACTGGTTTACTAAATGCTGAGGTTCCGAATGGAGTTTATGAATGATTAAATTGGTGTCTTACAAAAGGGCTCTAGCTTCATGGATTTACTTTGTTAGAAGCGCAGGTCCATTACTTGTTAATGGGTTTGTCTGAGTCAGCCACATTTAAACCAGAATTAATTGAATGTACATTTGCTCTGAAATTCTGGTTCTGTAGACCACTAAATAAAGTTGATTACCAGACAGGTAGAGTCCACTGATGCATATAATTTCACCTGAGAGTACAAAAGTTTCAGGGTTACTATAAACAGATTACAAAAATGAGGAGATACAGGTTCTTACAAAGAAAGCACCCAGTGGAAGATGGCAAGCTCTGACAAAACTGCACATGTTCTACACAGGCTTCATCTACTCAGGATTTATGAAGTAGATTTGATTCAGTTAATCCTTTTTGCAATGTTTCTTATCAAACTGTTTGATAAAGTTAGCTTCTCTTGATGGCCTTAACTACACACTTGAAGAATTAGGGTGATGCTGTTAGAATCATGGAAAATGACACACACACACAGAGTCATAAGTGGTTCCTGCTACTATATATACATATGGATCTACTTCAGTAGATCAAACATATTACAAGTTTGAACCACATATGGCCGAGACCATAGGTTCGAACTTGTAATAGTTAGAACACTGAAGTAAAAAAAGAAAAAACAACAAAAAACAAAATTAAACATCTGTAGCAGGGGGGCTACCTCCCCCATACCCCCCTTACTTAAATATACCAACTCCAAGATCGCACTACATTGCGGAAAAGGGAAATCTTCCTGTTCCGCACTGTATGGAGATCTACATTCAGTCCAATCTAACATTTACAAGTTCGGCCATATGAGGTTCTAACTTGTTATATGTTCGATCTACTGAAGGGGACCTATATATATATATATATATATATATATATATATATATATATATATATATATATATATATATAGGTTCATAGGTTGGTACTAGGCTATCAGCCCTAGGGCCTATACAAGCCTAGCTATAACAATTCCCTGGCTATTTCTTCCCACACTATTTACTTCCCTGGACCCCTGTCTAGCAGGGCGACTGACGTGATCCCCGGGGTGAATTTCCTTTCTCCCATCCAATCGTCAAGGTTCCTTTTGAAGAGGACCAAAGAGGCACTCTGCTTGACATGTATGGGCAATCTATTCCAGAGTCTGGGGAGTCTCTGGGTCAGGAACCTATCCCTCCAGCATGTTTTGTTTATTGTGATGACAAGGTTTAGATCCCTGGAGCGTGTGGCTCTGAGGGATTGGGATTTCTTTAAGTGGAGCATGTCCAACAGCTCTGGGTTTGTCATGGCCTTGTATGTTAAGCAAAGATCGCCTCTGAGTAGACGATATGCGACAGAGTATAGCTGGAGTTTTTTAAGGCGGTCAGCATAGGACATCTGCTTTAGGCCTGTGATTCTTTTAGTGAGGTATTTCTGTGGCCTTTCCAGTTGTTGCAGATGTCTTGAGAGGTACATACCAAACGGGGCATTGTATTCTATAATGGGTCTAATGAGGGATGAGTACAGTGGGACAATGAGCTCCTTTTTTCTGGATGAAAAGCCCTTAGTGATGAGGTGTGCCACATAGAATGATTTCCTGACTGTTGTGGCGATGTGGTTATCGAAGGTGAGACCACTGTCCACCTGTGTCCCTAAGTCTCTTATCAAACTTTCGGTGTTTAGTGTACTGCCACCTATATGGTAATTCACGGATACATGTTTTTTCCCAAAGGGGATAACTATACATTTCTTGGCATTGAGCTTGAGCCCATGGCTCTGGCACCAAGCATCTGTTTCTGTAAGGCCCTTTTGTAGAGTATCCACATCATTTGGGGATTCAATAATGGCTCCCAGTTTGCAGTCATCTGCAAACTTTGTTATCCAGAGTCCCTTAGTGTTGGCCTGTACTTCAGAGAAGTAGATGCCAAACAAGAGCGGTCCCAGGACTGAACCCTGAGGTACTCCACGTGTCACTTGTCTGGAGCTGGATTTGGAGTCGGCTACTTTTACAGTGTGGGTTCTATCAGTGAGCCAGTTAGCAACCCATTGGGTGACGTAGGGATTAATGCCCAGCTTAGTAAGTTTATCTATGATTCCAGAGTGGGGGATGGTGTCAAAGGCCTTGGCAAGGTCTAGATAGGCTGTGTGGACCACCTTACCCTTGTCCATGGCTCTGGAGACTGATTCGAAGGAGTCAATCAAGTTCAGGAGACAAGATCGGCCCTTCACGAACCCAAACTGGGTGGGGTCCAGTGTTTGAAGGTTGCCAATGTCTTTGTTTATAAGTTCCATGATAATACGCTCCATGGCCTTGCCGATAAGGCTTGTCAGACTGATGGGACGGTAGTTTCCGGGATCCAAGGTGGACCCCCCTTGTGGACTGGGATAACTGTAGCTGTGCGCCATTCAGTGGGAACGAAACCTGAGGTGAGGCTATGATTAAACATGACACTTAGGTGAGGTGCCAGTTCATATTGTAGTTCATGTAGTACACAGCCCGGGATGTCATCTGGTCCCATGGATGCTGTATTCTTAGCTTTGGAGAGTGCGTTTTTTACCTGTGTGGCCGTTATTACCGGAATTTGGCAATCTTCCGGTATTGAGATGGGCCATTCAGGGGGTGAGAGGGGGGTGAAGTTGGCACTGAATCGATCTGCCAAGATATTGGCAATATCCTTGGGATCAGTATATTTAATGCCATTCTGTTTTAGCTCAGAGCAGATCTGAGCATTGCCATTTAGATTCTTGACATAGTTATAGAATGCCTTGTTGTTGTCTTTGGAATCTTTGGCAATTTTATTTTCGTAACTAGTTTTGGAGGATTTTATGAGGGATCTCAGTTTCTTACTGAGGCTGGTAAGGAAGTTTTTTGCATCCTGGGATTTTCCTCTTTTCTGCAACAGTTTCTTCCTTTTGTTGTAAAGTTTGTTTATGGCAGGGGACCACCAGACTGGCTTCTTTTTTTGGATGAGAGCATCTTGGTTCTATTTGGGATGGCACGATTTATGCATGAGTGGATGTGCTCGTACAGTGCCTTAGTGTAGGATTCAGCAGTTGAAGTTTCAGCTCCCGTCTGCATGGGTGTCATGAAGTTTGTCACTTCTGACTTGAGTAGCATGAAGTTGGCTTTGGAGAAGTTTTTTATGGAGGTTTCCTTACTGGGGTGGGGTGGGATGTGGATGTTAAGGGTGATTAGCTTATGGTCAGACGTGACTAACGAGGGGGTGACCATAGGTGTGGAGCATCGATTTCCCATGTTGGTAATGACCAGGTCTAGGATATTGGAGCCCCTGGTGGGACTATGGATTAGTTGATCCAGGGCGTTGGAATTTATGAATTCCAAACCGTTGGGCAAAGGTGTTGGTACATGAGTAGCTTTCCCAGTTAATGGCAGGGTAGTTAATATCACCCAGTATAAGGGTGTTTCGTTCTATCTTAATATTTTCCAGTATGTTTAGAAAGGTGTAGTGAGAATCTTGGGGTATGGTGGGGGATCTGTAGCAAGCTACATTTTGGATTGCAGTCTTACCTAGTGTTAGTTGCACCTGGAGAATTTCGGACGCATTGTGTTGGGCAACTAGCTTGGTGGTGTGAATATCCTTGGTGAATATTGACACTCCTCCACCTTTAGTGTTTCGGTCCTGCTTTGGTGGCCGAAAAGTGTGGTAAGAGTTGTAGCCTGGTATTGCAGGGGTGCTCTCTGGAGCCTTGAACCAGGTCTCAGTTACTGCACAGATATCGATGTTCTCCATTTTTAGGAGTGCCTCGAGAGAGTGCATTCTGAGATTTAGACTTCTAGCATTGAGTAGCATTACCTTCAGATTTTGCATGCTTGTACCTGCTACGGTGGTGGTTTTGTTCTTTGAACTTTGCCTAAAAAAGGCACTATATGTAATGCAATAATCAGTCACTCTGCAAACATTAGAACAGCAGCCCAATACACGCTGTAAAAGTGAAAGCTGCTCTTCTCTACTCAAAGCAAATTATTTGAAATCAAATGCATCACTTTTGGAGGGTCACATTTCTAAAAACCTACTATGAACATGCAGGTTAGTCATTAAGAAACCACAGTCAGCAAGCAGAAAAAGTCAGCAAACAGGAAATTCAAGGCTAATTAAACTGCATGTTAGCCAGACAATGTTATGAGCACAGTTTGCCCACTCATAGTATGGGATAAGCTTTGGAATAAGCACCTTTACTAAAGCTGCAAGATATTTAATATTAGTGCTTAAAATACACCCATCAACATCAGAGAGTTTGTTACTGAAGCAGAAATCCATGACCTGTGTATGAGTTAAGGTGAGATTTACTTTCAATAATAAGGTTTGATTCTGAGGGAGAATCTGAGAACAAAACATTTTATCCTACAAAGAAGTAGTCTTACATTGTCTCATAACTTCTGTCATGGCTTATGAGAAATATACTACCTTTTTGTCCCTTTTAAATTGCAGTGGAATCTCCTCTTTCCATCTCTCCCTTCTCATATCTTTGCATGAGAAGCACTTGCAGCACATGTTTTGTTAAGAAATGCCGAATACCCATGATACACAGTTTTTGTGGTTGTACTTGACGAATCTGGTTTCTCTGAATAATAAGCCATGGTGTACGGCTCAGCCATTATGCCATGACGTTCAGATGGTACATAGATATCGCTAATATACTGACCTTCATTAATCCATGTTTTGGTGGCTTAACCACTTTTAAACAACTACAATTTCATTGAGATCTGCTGGTACTTACCTTTAACAGTGAAAGTTATACTGGTTTCTCTGGGGATTAGTCTGTTGTGCTGGATATTGTGATTTCTCCATTAGCAACTCACAAAGGAGTTGAATGTCACTGTTGCTGTCATACCTCACAACCTCTAAGCAGAAGAATCAGGGACAAGGTAAAATAAAACGCTGGGGGATGGAAGCCCCCAAAATAGGGACAGATTTTAAAAATTGCTTATACAAACATCAGAAGTTGTTAAAATAGCGTGCTTTGCACTAACATGTATTTTCTGAAGGATTAGAGGCCTGAAACTTGAATGTTTGTTATTATTTAGTGACTGCAATCTTCAATGATTTCCCCAATAACAAAAATTGTATGAGAAACAAACCAAAACTCTAAGGCAGAAGTATGAACTTTCTGCAAAGTTCTGCATAGTTGACAGACATAGCTAGAATACAGTGTGCAAAAATGGCTGAAGGCTTTACAGCAACTGCAATCTCCCAAGCACTTCGTAATACAGGAGTTCTCTCACAGAGTAACTTCCATCTCCATAATATAAAGTGATAAGGCCCTGTCTGTGACATACACAACTCCGGACTGGCTAACAAGCCAGGTGCTTGAAGACATAGCTAGATAGAGTGCGAGTGAATGGACAACGCCAGTCTGCCTATCCTGACGGAGAAAAGCAGAGCAACATTCAGCAGTGACAAGTGTTGCAGCATACAGTCGAATGGGCCTACAAGTGTGCACACGGCAAGCCTTGTATTCCTGCAGTACTTCAATTTGACCCAAACATACTAGCCTGCAGGAGTCACTGGAGAGGCACTGGGGGAATCCCACACATGTAAGGCTGCTGTTCACTACAGTAGGCAGAGGGCTAACCAAGAGCCCTCATGACTGGCTGTACAATGCCTGGTATGACGAGTTCTTGCACACAGGGAACAAAACTGAATGTCTGGAACATGTATGGTGTTATGGTCTACAAGTACAGGGATAAAACAGGAAAAAAGGTAATTACATGAAAAGAAATACTTCTACTGTCTGGTAGTTATGTAGGAACAGATTTCTTAATGGCCAGCTTTCTGGAAGTAGGAATTTAATAATGTCCAACTCATGCTCCAGTCCACAAAGGAGGGTCATCAGTGGTAGAAACAATAACAGGTTAACAGTCTTACTTTCCAAAATACTGGAGAAAAGTGTGCAAAAGCAGCTTTTAGATTATATCATTAATTGTAACATCATCTCCAAAATACATGCCATGACATGCTATGATTCTGGGAGCAGTTCACCTCAGCACAAGCCTAAGAATGCTTGCTTTGGTATCTACCTGCAGTTAAGAAATTATAAAACATTACAACTGTAGGTGAAACAAAGTAAAGTAGCATTGATGATTTTGATATATTTTACCTTAGCCACTTTGTATGTGTTTAACTACGTACTCAGTATAACAGGAATAGGTTAAAGTAATAGGCATTAAAGTTTACGTTTGTCTTCCCCCATGAGTAATATATCGGGCCGAAAATTGTACTGTCTTTATATTGGGCCAAAACTGTACAGTCTTTACATCTCCTGAGGGACACATGTTCATATTATCTGCTACATACACTGGTGTGGTTTAGTATATTTAATAAACAGTTCATTCCTCCTTATCATCTATTCACTTTTTGGCAAACATAACGAGAACACGTTTTGTTACAAAATAAAATATACCCACGAAAGTAGTTGCAGAGTTTGTAGTTGATAAGCTTAGTATGTCTCAAAGAAAAGCTGTGGTGAAAGGCTGCAAGATTCTATAGGTGGACACATACAGAATTTTAGTTTAATGGCCACTCCCTGCCATTTTATAAATCTAAAGGAAACAGCAGGATATGCAGATACATAGAAATGTGCACATATCTTTTGGACTTCTAAGTACCCACAAATCCTAAAAAGTACACAAATTATATAATTGGCAGTCATACACTTTCAGTGCTTTATAAATGCTTCTACAGAAAAATGTTCCCAGAAGAAAAACTTAAAAGAATTTGTGAAACACTTGGCAATCTTTTTATAATCTTTTCATATTGTCAATACATATTTTGTTCTGTTAAAAGTGAAAGTATTAAGGGGAAAATTCAATGCCACTACTGAATGCCCTACAAGTCTACAGCATTACTTCCTAATGAAAAGTAACAGGACATGCAGACTTTGTGGCTCTGCCTTCATTCCCCAGTGACTAACCCTCATGGCAGACAGGAGAAATCAGCTGTATAATTACAAACTAGCACACAATGAGAACCTCGTTTCTCTTTGAAATGCATTTTATCTGTAATAAAAAAACTGATGGCTACAGAATGGCTGGATCACCGACATGCAAACAATACAAGTTCAACAATTCCTGAGATAGTTTTGTACAATGTTAATAGCTGATGCTTCATCATACTTTTTAGGTGAATCAACATTAGCTTTTTTAAATGTTGTAAACCATGCAAAAAAAAAAAAAAAATTACTAGAAGTACTTTAAGACACACTGGTGCTTCTATAACACAGCTGTACTGTTTATGACTGTAAATTTGGGGACTCATAGGTTCCAAGTAGAAATATATTTGACAGTTTTCTCATAACTGTGCAAGTCCAATTTTTGACAGTGTACCTTTCTGAATTACTCACTGCTCAGGATAGACCAGTAAACAGAGTAATTCAAGAGTCGTTCTTTTTTACGTAATTTAATCCTTTTATTTTTTATAATTTAGGTTAAACAGGTGAGAAACATACAACAAAGATAAAGATCAAAAGAAAGCAGAATAAAACAAAAAGAAAGAAAGGAAAGGACAGCAGAATGGCATTAAACAGCAATGCACCAATTTTTAACATTGTAGTCCGCTGGACATGGTCCTGACTGGGAAACACTGGCTGTTTGAGTGACTTGCACAGAATCACAAACTAGTTAAATGGAAGCAGAAGGAATCAAACCCTGTACCCTATGATATGGGATGAAGTTCGTTAATATCTCACAGCCAAAATCTACTCCGCCAACTGAGAGACATTTTCATGGATTATGACTGGTTTCTGGTAGGTTTAAGTGGCTGTTTGCTGCCCAGTGTTTTTAGGTGGGACTTTGCAAGTCCTTAGTGTTACAGTTAACGAGTGCAATGAGGGGAGGTTCTGAACCAGACCTCTCAAATGTCCAAATTTTTTCATTCACAATTTTGGTCTGTTTGTCATAACATTTGTGGTTTTCTGGCAAGTCCCTGAAGATTAAAGTAATTAAATAATAACAGTAATAATGATGATGATGGTGATGATAATAATAATAATAATAATAATAATAATAATAATAATAATAAGTTTGTGTTTCAAACTTCATATCCTTCAGAAAAAACATGCTAATGCAAATCCTGTAACTCTATCATTTTTTTTAAGTTTATAAAAGGAAAATTTTAAATTTGGCCCTATTCCGGGGACTTTGTCCCCCCATTACTTTTGGCTCTGTCCAGCTTTCTTGCACCACAAATTTGAGAGGAAATCTGAACTGCTGACCACTATGAATCCATTATGGTTGGTACAAGCATGAAGTAAGGCACATAAAACAGGTGTAACAAATTAATACTGGATAATGCTGTTAAATCATTTCATGTTTTTAGTCTTTAATTTATATAAGATGCATACAAAGCAAAGATAGAGGACAGAAATCCAATGTCAAACTGTATAATGTCTACTCCTGAACGTAATCCTGCCACTTAAAAGTAATATAATTAATGTGTAGCTGTACAGTGACACTCTTGTGCCAACAGGCTGCACACATGATAAGAAATACCTGCTACTACAGGTTGCACACATGACAAGAGATACCTGCTACTACAGGTTGCACACATGACAAGAGATACCTGCTACTACAGGTTGCATACATGACAAGAGATACCTGCTACTACAGGTTGCACACATGACAAGAGATACCTGCTATTACAGGTTGCACACATGACAAGAAATACCTGCTACTACAGGTTGCACACATGACAAGAGACACCTGCTACTACAGTTGCATACATGCAAAGAGATACCTGCTACTACAGGTTGCACACATGACAAGAGATACCTGTTACTACAGGTTGCATACATGACAAGAGATACCTGCTACTACAGGTTGCACACATGACAAGAGATACCTGCTACTACTACAGGTTGCACACATGACAAGAAATACCTGCTACTACAGGTTGCACACATGACAAGAAATACCTGCTACTACAAGTTGCACACATGACAAGAGATACCTGCTACTACAGGTTGCACACATGACAAGAGATACCTGCTACAACAGGTTGCACACATGACAACAGATACCTGCTACTACAGGTTGCACACATGACAAGAGATACCTGCTACTACAGGTTGCACAGATGACAAGAGATACTTGCTACTACAGGATGCACACATGACAAGAGATACCTGCTACTACAGGTTGCACACATGACAAGAGATACCTGCTACTACAGGTTGCACACATGACAACAGATACCTGCTACTACAGGTTGCACACATGACAAGAGATACTTGCTACTACAGGATGCACACATGACAAGAGATACCTGCTACTACAGGTTGCACACATGACAAGAGATACCTGCTACTACAGGTTGCACACATGACAACAGATACCTGCTACTAAAAGTTGCACACATGACAACAGATACCTTCTACTACAGGTTGCACACATGACAACAAATACTTGCTACTACATGATGACATAAGCAATGAATCAGTGGAGTACAACAGCATTTACCCCTCAGCAGACACTATCAACAGTATAGTAGGACATAATCTGTTTTGCAGGAGGCACTATCAAAAGTACGGAGTGACAGGTAGCCTCTTCTTCCACCTGGTACAATAACTGTAGTATGACCACGCCTGTCACCAAGAGGTGCCATAAGCTGTACAGAGTGACAACACCTGCCACCCAGTGGGTACTATAAGGACAGCACTGCTTAAGAGGCTGAAAAGCAGTTTCTATCTTTAAAATGGGTGGGATTGTTTTTCATTATATATAATGTGCTTAAAGGGATTTGCCAACATTCAAAAATTTACTTTAGCACCACAGCACAGAATGTTTAAACAGCCAAACAGTACTTTCCCTATCTCAAAACATTTCTGTTACCTTCTAAATACATAAAAGTAACTGCAAAATATGCAGTTTCCTTGCACTAATGTCACTGAGGAAAAACAGGAAAGCTTTAATCTCAGTGACATAAACACAGGAAAAGCATCTGCTGCATCCACAGAGTTTAATGGGTGCACCTCTGTGTGTGCACTAAGGTGCCCCATTAAAGTCTATGCATGCACCAGACTTTAACATATAGTAACATCAAACTGGAGAAACTGAATCTTTTTGGGCGATAGTTTCATAAAACGTTTACAAAGCTTTTTATTAAAAAAAAAAAAAAAACAGACCAAAAAAAAAATAAAGAAAGGCAAGCCTGAAAATATATTGCAGCACTTGACTCATCAGATGCCATGATGCACATATAATCATGGACAAATCACTTTAAAATACCGTAAAAATAATCACTGCTGTGGTTAAGGGAACATGGATTTGATGAACTAGTAAGACAACTGGAAGGGCTCAAGGACGAAAACCCAGGAATTTGGGGAGTAAACTTCAGAGAAATAACACTGTATGTGTCAGACCCAGCTAGGAATTGTGAGGGCAGAAAGTGTGTGTCCTCATTAAGAGTGTAAAGGATCCATGAAATGACTTTACTACATGGGCGGTAGCGTTTAATTCCTTCAAATCCAGTCAAAAACAGATGGGACAAACAGGCACAAAGAAGCTGTGTAGGTGCCAGCTGTACAATCAGACAGACATGATATGTAACAAGCCATCACTTATCAGCTAACTCATACACGGAAATGCATATCACTGCAATTCACTGTTTTATATCATTTCAATTATTTGAACAAATTGCTTCTAAAAATCTTGAGTATTTTACATCACACTGGAAGTGTAGCCAGGCAGATATCACATAAATATACTTTATTTTAAAAAAGTGTACACCACTGTTTATTTTGTAAATGGTGATTTGCTAGAAATAACATTAAAAAATAAATACTGTGAAGATAACTTTTTTTTCACATTAAATGGATTTTGGGTTTTTTTTGTTGTTTTTTGCCTACATTTGTCAATTTCAGATTTTTTTCTCAGTACAGAAAACGTATGCTGTCCACAGAAACAGGGACACTGTTGGGTAGACAAGTTATGCTTTGGTGGAAAGGTGAACAGGGCTACATTCTGGAAGCTGGTGCACAATTCCAGAATTTTCTGGCTACGGCTCACTGCAACGGACTCTACACAGATATATCTATAAGGCCTTGCTGTTTTCTTCCTTTTCATGAACCGCCAAGTGCTACCCCTCTACGCTTGCAGGTGCGCAAAGTGGCTAAATTCAAATGCACTCCTGAAAGAAACTGACAAAATTACATTTTGCTATCTGAAAATAAATTAGTGGTACTGCAGTTTCACCATAAACACATCCTATATCCCATAAAAAACTAATTTTGCTCACAATAAAATAAAACAAACTGCTTGTCAATAAAGGGATCATTTAATTGAGATCTATGCACATATCACACACTTGGTACTACATTTACACTGATTTGCGCTAAAAACTAAAATTGTATTACAGCAGTTTTTTAGTTTACTTGAATCATTTTACTGCTGCAGACATTCTGGAATTTTCTTTGTTTTCACCAACAGAGCTTAGTATGAAGATGACAATGTAATCTGCATGATTCCCATGGAACGAAACAGATCATAATTCTATAGCCCAGCTTGGTCCAGATCACCTACCACCATAGTCTTAGCTCCTGTCTACAAGGTACTCTGTTTTCTGTTTCAGTTGTATTTACATAACCTAAGGCTCCCAGGTCACAGGCTAGTGTTCAGAGGGGCTCAGTACTGTCTTCAAATGCAGTAGTGTTATCTCACCCCAGCCCGCATAGGTTTTCAGTAATTCTGATTACTTGTGTTTAACTTGTCAGCTAGGCATCTGAGGGTCTGTGCTGAAAATAAAAATGTAGAGCATGAGTTTCAGTACACCACGCCTACTTAACCACTGTGTTTCACAAACAGCATCACCCATTGTGAAAGCTCTTTTATTAACCAAATTATTAGCACAACTACAATAATGACTTCCTCCATTTATTCACAATCTTTCTAAGGAGAAGAGGAAGACAAGGTTATGTGGGGCACTAGTTCTACCATCTTGCACATTAAGCCAAATTCTGTAACTCACTACTCCATCACTCAAGTCTGATAAAAACCATAAACATAAGCTCCAAGTGCTTGAGCAGTATTACAGCAAACGCCAGGCAAGATAATTCTTACAATAACGTAGTCTCTCTCTGGAGATTTCCTGATACAGATGTGCAGCTGAACAGCCAGCTCCAATTTTACTTGCAGAATGTATCTGCTGCTGCTCAAAACTCTGTGCTCTTCTTCCTAGAGTAGCACTACATTAGCTACTGTTTTGCAAATTAAAACTGTACTGCTCTAGAACTGTATTTTTACCAGCTTGGACTCTTTAGCCACAACAAAGTACATTTATTCCTTTACTCGTTTCTCTTCTGCTTTGTGTTTCAGCCACTTTCCCTGAATGTCAAAATCAATTTAGTGTGTTTCACTTTGCTGAATGAATCAGAGGCAAAATCCTTGCTAAAAGTGAAAATCTGATTTGCTAAAAGGAGCTTAGGGCAACTATTAATCAATATATCCAGAGTGTCAGAGCTAGGGCCATGATAGACATGCATTCATTTGAAGATTGGCAGAGGCAGATAAAGGGGGTAGGAAAAAACAGTCAGACATTGGGGAACATCACAGGATTAAGGCAGAAAGCTAAGCAGAGCAGGAGAGGTTTACGTTTTCACATGATTACTATATCAGCGACCCACATGATTTCTGTTCTGTGACTTTATGATGAACTGACAGTTTGCAAGTATTTATTTTTACTGTCTGGCTCCAAACAAAAAAACAAAACAAAAAAAAACATCTTTAATGACAGGCATACCTCTCAACTGTACAGATTTTGGCAGAATGTCCAGATTTTTAGTTCGTCTTCCATAAAATTATGTTTTTTTTTTGGCAAATCATTGAAGATTGAAGTTAGAAAATAATGACAGACATACATTTGAGTTTCAGACTTCATACCCTTCTGAAAATTCATGCTAATGCAAAACTGTTATTCTGCCAATTTTCTAAGTTTGTAAGAGCAACATTTAAAAATTGTCCCTATTTTTGGGCTTTGTACCACTTTTATTTATGGCTTTGTCCAGATTTCTTGCTCTTAAGAGGTGAGAGGTATGCTGGTATGCACAAACAATATCCAACTAAAGTATTGTTTTTTTTTTTTTTCCCGGAAATAGTTCATCATGTAAATGTCTGGTTTTCCAACAATGTCATTTGGCGAATAACAACAGGAAATGTCTGATTACTACTACCACCATAAACTTGTTGTGCCTATCAACTTAAAATATTTTAAAGAAAATAAACCAAAACAGTATAACCACTTGTACACTCATTAGTGCTGATGTACCATTATGGAGTATCTACTATTTGTGCTAAAAAGCAGCTGCATGAATTGTTTAAATCAAGTTGCTCAAGTGTATGTGTAAAATAGTGTGTGTGTGTGTGTGTGTGTGTGTGTGTGTGTGTGTGTGTGTGTGTGTGTGTGTGTGTGTGTGTGTTTGGAACTGGTATCTACTGTAAAAAAAGTCAGACAAGATGTTGCAAAAGTTCTGTTACAGAAAGGATGGTAGATTATTCTTCTGACAGAAGCTATCATTATTTCAAACTTCCTGCAAAGTTACCCTACTTCTGTCACTTCAAAGTGGCACTACAGTACAAAGCACTATCGAAATTAAACAAAAACACACATCTATATTTACACAACTAAAGTGCCACCAAACAATGAACACAAAATCACTAGTACACTAAACCAAAGGTCAATATATGCCCTCAGAAATCAAAAATACGACATAAAAAATGGCAGAAAAACAATCTGGCAAGACATACACCCCCCTCAAAAAAACAATGAAAACAAAAGTCCACGAATGTAAGTTCTCAAAATACTTGGAGCAGAGAAGCACAATCAATATATAAAACATGGAAAAAGAACACTCGGTCAACCAAAAGCAACAACATCTGTCCTACTAAATGTATAAACATCGCAAGCAATTAAGTAACTAATAAAAATCACAAAAAGATAGGAGAGAAACATAGTCTACAGAAAGTATGATAAACAGTCCCACAACAAACATGAGATGAACTGTCTTACACAAATTATAAAGGAGTAAAAAAGAAAGAATTGGAACAAAATGAAAAAAAAACGAAGAAATTAACTCACTCACCCATCTCCAGAAGGAAAAAAATCAACCATAAAAGGCAAATAAAAAGTGCTAATGACAAAATAAAGAAGGCTGAAATAAATATGATGCAGGAGGGACTAGATTAACTGTTCAAAACATAGAGACAGAAAGAGAGAAAGACTTCTGCCCTTTACCTGCTAATCATAAAACAAACGTCAGGACTTCTTTGCCAGTCCTCATAGCCAGCACATCATCAAGTTTAATCTCTGCAGTTGCCCATATGTGATAACAACAGAGAAGCTGTGCTCTTATTAAGCAGCTGAGAGCTATGCCTTAAGCCCTAAATGAACCCCGTAAGGGATTTCTACTTTCATTCTAACAAAAGGACATACAAACTCATAACCACCTGAGAACTGTTTGCTTCTGCATGTGAACTCTCAATCTGTTTTGGGCAAATGAAAACAAACAGCTTTTCTCTTTCTTGCTCTCCTTAAAAGCATTTGCTCAATTATCATAAAGACTAAGCTGTCTCCAGCGACCAACACATTACAGCAGTCCTCTCCACAATCATGATGATGTTCACAGATGGAAGAGATCTGAATATCTCTGTGACATAACTCTAGGCAGAAATGATGGCTTAGTAGCTAAGGTTATCCTATCAACTTTAAAAATGCAATAAAAAGAATAATGTGAGGGCTGCAGTAGAGGCCCTCTTGGATTTCAGCATTTCAAGACAAAAAAACTTCAGAAGAATCACCTATAGGCTGGGGGGGGGGGGGTTCAATATGGATCAAGCATGCAGCTCATGCATTGGCTAATTTATCTCAACTCAGACCTGACAGGAATATAGGCTATGTATTCTTCCGCTCAATGAGTAAATATCATTCTTCTCCAGATATCCTACTGTGCAAACGGACAAGACACTGCAAGGATAATGCAATAACATCACTGTAGGGAGCATCATTCTTGAGATGCCTGCAATGTATGGCACACACAACAATCCCATACACATTTAATATATACAAATGTAATATTTGAGTGTTACATTAAACATACATAAAATCTTGTACTGTTACTTTCACAGTGATTAGGGAGCTTAACACTAGCAAGTTAACAAGCTGCAGTTTAGATCAGAACTTGAAGAGGAAGAAAAAGGTGAGTTTCATATGCACATTTTTTTATACACACACACACATATATATATATATATATATATATATATATATATATATATATATATATATATAGACAGATACATATAGATGTAGATGTATATACATACAGACACACACATACACAGAAAGAGACGCACGTATATATTTAAACATTTTTATTTTATTTCCAAGTCTAAGTGATCTCAGAGACAGAATACACAGACTATAGATGGGTGGTGTGGGAGGCAAATCTAACACATTTGGGGATGCTGAAGGGTAATTATTATTTTTAGTGTTCATGTTATTTTCTGCAGCATTTAAGGTTGTGGTATTTTTGAAATTAGATGTTTTACTTGCAGTGTTTTGCATCTCGATTTAGAAGGATGCATTTTTCCTGCTAAAGCTGGTTATTATTTATTTATTTATTTATATTTGTTGACCGGGAGTGTCATGTGGTTGGCTAGTTGTGTTATGTTGATGCTTATTTCTTGTCCAGTTTTCTGGAAGCTTTTCTCTCTGAACCCAGTTGTGGATATGCTATACCAGGTAAGATGAACTCCATCAGAAAAATATAAATAAATAACTGAAGAAAATCAAATACGGTAAACAAAGTAAAATTAATATATGAACATTTTCACTTAATGAACTAGTTTTACAGTATTCACTGTAAGGAGTGTGATTTGTATTGTGTTTTGTTCAATATCATTTTCTATGAGCATAAATGTGTGTGTGTGTGTGTGTGTGTGTGTGTGTGTGCGAGAGAGAGAAAGAGACTATGTCCCTGTGTTATTGGGTGCTGTTGCAGTCTTAGTTTCCACAGAAGTACATGCATTGTTTTAATTTTGAAATTTATAACTGTAATACTTACCATGATATTTTATTTTTTGTTTCAAGGATTAAGGGAAGTGATTTACTCATGTTTATTAGCAGTGACTGTGTTAACTGGTACAGAATGCAGGGTCTGGTATCGTTAATGTTGCAGGTAGAGTAAAGGTAAGTATTTTGTGACACAAGGAGAGCAGTAATAAATGTTTGATGATGGCACACAGTGGTGACAAACAAAATACTTAGCTCAGATATCTGTCTTCATTATTTGGGGTTTGTGTACACATACATTGAAAAATACAAATGCAAACACATACAGCTTTATACATACATTCACATACACATGTGCACAACACAAATGCACACAAATAAAAAGCTGCACTTTACTACAGTGTCAAAGTTTGGGAATTACTCTGTCTTACAGAAAAGTCTGTCTTACAGTAACTTGCAGCACCTCATCTTTGTGTCATTTTGTATGTGCTATAAGGTTATGTAGGACAAGAGGTGTGGTAGATTTCATGCATTCATTTAATTTATACAGTGATTTCATTCAATGTAAGATTACAGAGATATGCAACACTAAATATCACTGCAGAGAAAGGCTGCCACCATTACCTTGCTTGGGGAATATTTTGCTTCTTTTACTTGCTTTTTCAGTTTAAGCAACAATAACTTGAGAAATTTGTGAGAAAAAATGTTAGCTGATTAAAAGGCAACACTTTTTTTCTAGTGCAAAAAAAAACTTAAAATACTAATTAATGCTGTCTACTGTTACCATCCTAACAGGTAAATAACTTCAGGACAGCTCATTTGTGACTCATCCCATAACTCAACATAATCTGGACATCTGAGGTGCCACTCCTGTTCTCAGCAGGAGGGGGAAGGGTTTCAGGGGTGCTTAGTTCACAGGTTTCAGGGACAATATCAGCTAACAACCAAAACAAATGCAGAGAAGTTCAGAACACTTGAGGGAAAAGTGGAGAGTTAGCAAGGGTCAGCACAACTTGATAAAAGAATGAGAAAAAAGGATGATAAATAAAACTTTTTTAGAAAAGGGAAGAGCAAACTTCATAGAAATAAATTGAATTTGTGGGAATAATACATACAGAATAATGTTCAGAAGGGTGACGTTTAAGGGAAGGAGGAGACTGAACAAATTACATTGTAATGCTGGAGTGAATGAGAACTGTTAAAAACACACACACACACACACACACACACACACACACACACACACACACACACACACACACACAGATATAGACATAAATATATATATATATATATATACACTACATGACTATAATTTTAATGTATGTAATTCCATGTTTCAGATTAGAATGTGATGATTTAATAAAGATGTTAAAAATAGGTGAACTGAAAAAAGTGGCAGATCCCAGTTTTGCACAGGAAGTTTAAGGAATGAACAGTTCTAGTGTAGTGGCATAACAGTTACAGCTCTACAACCAATGTTCATAACCCTGTGTTCTGGAATGTCTGGTGGTGCAGGGTGATTCCAGAACGCTACTCTGGAAAGTAGGAACAGAGCACACAGAAGGTGAGAACTCACTAACTGGGGGAGGGGGGGGGGTCATTTAGTTGGCCAAGCACTGACATTACCCTCCAGATACACTCCAAAGGATATCACAGAGGCCTCACAAGAGCTTCCCAGTGAACAATACAGACTCATTCCAAGGACGAGGAATGGCAAAACATGAATTATTTGTTGCAGAGCAATCCAGCAACAGTGGCAGTTGTTAATGGGCGTGCATGTCCTGCTTAACAGAAATGTCTGCTGGAGAACTTCAAAGAGGAGATAACACAACAGAGGTTTGCAAACAAAAGTTAAATGACTATACAAAATATAAAGAATGTGTGAAACAGAATGTAGCTGTTAACAACATGTATGCAATGAAAAGCAGCAGCAAAATAGCAGGAATGATGAGAGAAGAGAAGCCATCCTCAGACAAGCACAGACTTACAGGAACACAGAACAGGTTAGGACAGGGAGGCATTGGAATGCTGGAAAGTTTGTGCAGAACATCACTTTGAGAAAAGGTAGCAGAGGGAGCCTGCAGAACATCTGGATATAGCTAAATGTCTAGCAGATCTCACAGGTGCTACATTTGGAACATAATGATCACTTAACACAAAATAAAATAAAATAAATTTGAACAGAAAATTATCATTCATGAAATAATACAAATGAAAAATTTGAACGCAGACTTTTATAAAGTTAAAGTAATGTGCTTTATGAAAAGATGCTCTGCGAGTAATACAGAGGGAACCAAAACCTTAATTTGCCTCTCATTAAAACACAGTACTTCATCTGCTAAGATGTACTACCTCCAGGATTACACCCTTACTATCTCAAATATCGAAGCGAATATCCTCCATTTAATTAAAAAAAATGATTCGCTGTTAGTGCAACAATGTGACTTACAGTGGTCTATAAATAACAAAAAAGTCTGCATGTAAAGTCAAGGGTCTGATTAATGCATCCAAGGTTATCTTTAAATAAAGCTTTAAGAAAACTCTCTTTACAGTCAGTGCCTGTGACCTTCTCTGACACTCCTTAACCTGCATTTGGTTTTCAGCTTCTTCTCCTTCTCCAGCATTCTTGTTATGTTACCGTAGTACTGCATGTATGGCTACTGGTCTAGCTGGGTACTAACTAGTCCAGTGGATTTCCATGGGTAAGAAAGCAAAATCATAAGTGGACCACTTAGAAACAGGCAGCTTTATCCCGGTTCAAAAAAAAAATGAATGCGAGACATTAAAGGCAATTAATAAATCCATACTGATGGCATGCACTGCAAAACTTATTTTTTTCATGGGAGAGTTTGCTGTAGGTTATGCCCTTTATAAAATGTAACAGAAACAGTAGCAGCCTATATAGGTCATTCAGTGTTATGTCTCAATAAAGGAAAACAGTCAGGAAACTGTTGTTATGCCTAAATAAGTACATCCTGCATTTTTCTAACAAAGTTAAATACAAATATTCTAATCCGACACAGGGAACAACAGTAAGTCTGACTGCTGCGTCGATAATCTCCTTATCACACCCTGTGAAACCTAGCTCCAGTATCTATCTGAGCCTCCATTACTACGTGGGCCATTCGGCAATGAACAACAATAGAGGAAGAATGAAGTGGAGTGTGGAAATACCTCAATATCTACATAAAAGAGATTAGAGGCGACAGCATTCCATTTTACAGCTCAATCATATTGTGTTAGGGTGAGCTTATCCGAGCGCGGATGAAATTGAAAGAGAAATAAAAAAAAGACACAGGCAGATAGGAACCAGAAAAATGAGGCATGAACAATTTCCAGGGATATAAAAGGATCCTAATGACAGGGTACTGTCATTTTTAAAAAGGGCTTTTAGGGCACTGTCAATGGCTATAGTATCCTGTAGGGCCTTTAACTAAAATCAAGCAATTCTTAAATGGTTATATTCCTCTTTTTCGCCTCCTATACAAGAAATAGCTGTTTTTCATCACAACACATATTCCATTTATGTCACTGTGGTTCACCTAAGTCCGTTTGGTGATAAAGCCTTCTTTGCCTATCAAAATGCAATGCACGCATAATATATAAGCTGTAGAATTTAACATGAAAATGCAACACACAATACTGCTAACAATAGAAAAGGGACCTTTGGAAAAGTTGTGTGAAATAAAGTAACTAATTTATTTGTTTCAAAGCATAAACCTTACCTCCGGATAAACAATCATATAGTAGAAATCTTCCAGACTAAAAATGTGTCCTTCCTTATACTTTCATGTTTTTGGCTCTACTTTCTTGATCTTTGTGCGGAGTCAAAGTACAAGCTTTTTGTAATATTATGTCTACTGCTGCATTTATTGCTGATGGTCATATTCACTTTCTCACACTGAGCTTTAAGTAATGCTGATTTGAAGACAGTATGCAATCCTGTTCTTTTCTGACAGTATAAGCTACAGCTTTAGTCACATTAAAAGACATTTTTATGATCCTTCTACCATTAAATCGGCAACAGAATCAATTTTTGATAAGAATATTGAAGTGACTGACAAGATGTGCATTCTTTTATCTCCACAAATCATTCTGACTACCGTGCTGTCCCGAAAACAAAAGCTTGTACATATACTTTAGGAAAAATACTTTAAACTAATGACTTCATGACCCTGTTACAAAATATGTCTTAGACAAAGCAGAATGACACAGATCTCACCCTTGAGCTATAGAAAGCATTTGATTACACATAAAAAGTGCTGAGTAGGTTTCCAGGGTCCTTAACCGACATGACCACAAACTTGGTTGGGCATCTAAGAACAAGGCAGTACTTCATAAATACTTAAGAAAGTAAAGATGGCATTGTCCTTTTCAAATATTTTACTGTTTATCTAGTTTATAAACTGTAACAGCAGGCCATTGAGAAAGCAAATGTCTCTAGTCTTACCATATTATTTTCTTATAGACTGGTCCCTAAAAACAACAAGCAGTCAATCAGGAAGAGATGTTTCCTTTTAGCATATATATGCCTGGCTTCAAACAAAACCACTGTGACAGTAAATGACCCTCCCAAAAACACACATACAGAAAACAACAATAAAAACAATTGATGGCGAGTGGTTTCTAATAGAGGGAATGTTCTTTCATATACTACATTAGAAAAGAGAGGAAAAACACAAATTTTGCCAGAAATCTGGATGCTTTTTTTGCAGTTATAGGTAACAGCAAAACTAAGTGTGTGTGTGTATGTGTATGTGTGCTGGAACCTGTACATTGGGAATTCTGAATGTAGGAGGCAGTGCATTATACTGTTTATATACCAAATATCAGCTGTTAAGCACCTTACAGTAAGTTACTACATATTAAATACCATCTCTAAAATTATGGACAAAATCTTTCTTTTGTATTGAGCAAAAGTGGCTTATATTTTATGGGATTATGGCCGGTTGTTTGCACAGACTGGTTACTGGCAAAGACAGAGGCAATAACAAACCACTGAAAGGTACAAACTAACTAATACTATAAAGCGGAGACCCAACTGTACCATCCCCTCACATTATGCCAGGTAACAGCAAAGTTGTTGCTTAACAGAGCAAATAAATAAGACCCAAAGTTATGCATGGTGCATGTTAAAAAAAAGACAATGCTAGAATGCTGACTTGAAGAACCTAATATGGATTTAATACCCAGAACATCACCAGGTAAATTACTCTGACATCCTGAATCAGGTATCTTCCATCTACGCTGCTACTTCTCACTTCATTCTGGGACGGTTAGCTTCAACCGTTACAAGACAAAGTAGCCTGATATAATGCAGAGTGATGTTTAAATTAGTTTACAATTTGCCTGGTTTCATCTAGAACTAGTGTGAACGAAGCCATTCAGAAATGTCAGCTGTGTTCCTAACCACTGTAACAAATTGTTGCCTGAACGCTGCACACCTAATGACTTCAAATTAGCTTCACTGCAATATTGCCTGACAGTTCGTTACGACTGTTAGCAATATAGCTGGCGTATCATGACCAATAAATTGGTTTCAGTCTGGGCAGAGAAAGGAATTCCCATCAATTTGATTAAGAAATTACTGTACCGTACAAAGCATAGAGACAAAGTAGTTTAGGAAGACAGAAATAAGTTAACTCTACTAGAGAGGATGAAAAAAAGAAAACAGCATTGCACTATCATGCGGCTGTATTATAAAAGCAAACACAAGAGTATGTTTAAGTTTAGACAGTTAGGCTAGCATTTTAATTGAAACTATTTATAAGTTAACTAGCAAATAAATGCTGCATATGGAAGAAACATTATCTTATTAAGTGGAAGAAGAAACACAATGTACACTGACCAGATTTTTTTAGACAATTTAGACAATGACAGAATTTGTTTAAAATGTCCCAAGATGTAGCTCCTGAAAAACCTATTGCGCAGAGGGGGCTTTCTAATTGCTGAAGATAATGACATTTTTGGATACTGTTAACAATAATGTTTGCTACATAAAGCAGAGGATGTTCACTAACCAACACAATTAAATACATGTAGGTATACAAGTCATTCAAAATCTGAAGAGAAAGAAACTGACTGCTCATGGAAATATATGCTTTTATCAAAATATAATATGTAATTCCAGAATTTAACAAAACATGTTAATTCCAGAATTATGCAGCATTCTTCCTTATGTATTTGGATTTGCTATTAGCATATTTCTGTCCAAAATACTGTTTTCTGTGACATACAGCTATTACACTTTAAAAGTAAAAAATAATATATATACATTTTTTTTGCAAATCTATTTTGACAGTTTAACAAGGGCAAAATGTTATTTTTCCTCTTATAACTCACTTGCTGCCAGATACTGCCTGACAGTTTGCCCTCCATTGTCATATCACAATATCACAGCACCGTCACTACAGTAATGGACTCTGTGTTTACTACTTTGCAAAGTGATGCATGCATGTTTCACCAAGACTTCCCACAGGCCTGAAAATATCACCCTTTACTGACAAACAGAGAGACCATTTGTGAGTCGTTACTAAGTACCAGCTGACCCCGCAAGCTAAGGAAAGTACAGTTGTGTACACTTACCATAAATGTAGATGTTCAAGTGTATTCACTGTTGCAGTCATCACATTTGGGTTATCCTGTCAGGGGTAGCCCTCAGTCGGCTCGAATACCAGAGGTTATTATTTCTGCGTCGGTTGCTGTCGCTCCAGGACTGACGTCAGGTCGTCAGTGGTATAAAATCAGGCAGCCAACATCATTACATCAGTTTTTCTTGCCCTGTCAGGAGCCCCCAAATAGGGAGCTAAGTTATGGTGGAAGAACACCGCCAGTAGAAAGTAAATACCAAATATTTCCTGTAAGGAGAGAGGAAGAGAGGGAGAGATAGAGAGACAAGAGGGATGGAGGGAGGGAAACCAGGACTGTAACAGTGAATACACTCGAACATCTACATTTATGGTAAGTGTACACAACTGTACTACGTTCTTTGTGTTTCATTGTTGCAGTCATCACATTTGGGTTGATTCCCAAAGTTGAAGAAAAGGGTGGAGGCAGTCAAGAAGACTGAGGGCTGGCTAGGATGCCCTGCAAGACTGCGGTGGCAAAGCCTCCCCTGGATTTGGGTAGACTGGCAGGTGGTAATGCTTGGTGAAGGTATGAACATATGTCCATGTTGCAGCTGCAGAGATGGCAGAGGCATGAATTTTAATAGAAGAGAAGGATAGACCCCTGTGTAGTATGTCTGCTAGGTAATCCAGGATGAGAGTTTGGGAGAGCTGTGCCATTCCGGCTCCCTTAGCCTGGATCCAGGTGCAAAACCTTTTCCACTTGTCAGCATAGGATTTTCTAGTGCTGGGGCATCTGGCCTCACACATAACATCTAGGACTTGTTTGCTTAGGCTGGCAGCTTGAGGAGAGGTCAGGGAATGAGCCAGGCCACCAGGTTGAGGGTCTGCAATTGGGGATGCATTAATTCTCCATTCCTCTGGGTCAGGAGTGTTGGGATCTCAGGCAGGTGTCATGGTGGCAGGGGTGACAGACTGTGCAGCAGTGGTACCAGTGCTGGCATGATCAGTCTGGGGCAATCAGGATTGCCCTCGGTTTTTCCTCCCTTATTTTGAGCAGTACCCTTGTAATGAGTGGTAGAGGGGGAAATGCATAGACAAAGAGGTTTTCCCACTGGAAGGATAAAGCATCCACTTTCAAGGCCTTGCTGTGAGGTTCCCTGGTGCACAATTTGCTGGGCTGATGATTGGAGTGGGAGGCAAAGAGGTCCACCTTCGGGATGCCCATATCTGGGTTACAAGGTTGAAGGTTCTGTGGTCTAGCTGCCACTTGTGTAGGTCTAGCAGGTTTATGTTTAAGTTGTCTGCCAGAGAGTTTAGGGAGCCTGGCAGGAATTGTGCTAGCAGGTGTAGTTGCATGGCTGAGACCATGTGCCAAAGGGTCATGGCGAGCCTGCAGAGAGGATAAGAGTGAGTCCCTCCTTGCTTGTTGATATACCAAATCACTGTGGTGTTGTCTGTTTTGATCAGTAGAGGCCCCAGGAGAGTAGGGATCTGAAAGCTGTCATTGTGTGCTGAACAGCTAGCATCTCTTTTTGGTTGATGTGCAGATGTACTTGATTTGGGCTATGTCTGCATTCTCTGGGGCTGTTGTCTGGGGGGTCTGCTTCCCCTGCGTTTGGGATGAGCTGGCCTGGAGGGGGCAGGAAAGGACCAGTGCTTGGAGGGGCAATGCCAACTGAACCTTGGTGGCTGGACCTGTAAGAAGTCTTTAACTGTCTGCACAGATTTAGCTTTTTCTTCCATATTTTTTAAGACCTCTTCTGCTTTGGTGCCAAATAAGTTGTTTTTGTTCAGGGGTGCGTCCAATAATTTGGGTTTGACATGGTCTGGCAAGGTCTGTTCCTTAAGCCAGGCATGCCTTCTAAGGACAGAACCAGTGACTACTGCCCTGCAAGATGCTTCTAGGGCATCAAAACCACATTGTAAGTTCCCGGGATTTTTTAAATAAACTAAGGGAACTTTTTGGGACCTTTAAATTTGATACAGCTAGACACATTATGTTTACTATCGATGTTGTCTCATTATTTACTTATTATTTACTTGTATCCTCCATGATGATGGGGTTGAAGCAGTTCGGGATTTTTTAACCAATCATTCTGAAATGAATGCAGGAACAATCACCTTGGTTTGTAACTTAGTAGATATTGTTTTGAATAATAATTTCTTTTTATTTGATCAGGTATATTACAGGCAAAAAAGAGGTGTTGCTATGGGGTCAGCAGCTGCCCCTGCCTATGCTAATACAGTCATGGCCTGGTGGGAAACTAATGTCCTACTGAACTTGGAAAGGCAATATAATATACTTTTTTATTCTAGGTTTATGGACAATCTTTTTTCATTATTGAAGGCACACAGGTTACAGTAGATGTTTTTTTGACTGATATTAATAGGTTGTCTGATTTTCTAAAATTTTTGCTAAGTAGTAGTGGTGAACAAGTTAATTTTCTTGATATATCCCTTAGGTGGCATGACCATGAAAAAGTTTTCCAAAGTCGGATTTTTCATAAAAAAAAGACTTTTACGAATGGGTATTTACATCATAACAGTAATCACCTAAAACATATTAAGAAATACATCATAACAGTAATCACCCAAAACATATTAAGAAGAATGTCCCTAAAGGACAGTATATCAGAGCTTGTCGTATGACAACTAGTTATGGTGACTTGCTTGAAGAGTTTCAATTGATCACGGAGATGTCTGTCGATAGGGGATATGATAAAGCATGTTTAGAAAACTTGGGACATATCTTAAATCAACGGAATGGTTCATATCTGTCGTTATTGAGGGCTCCTTTAGTGACCTTAGTGAATCTTGGTAAAGAAGGCATTGATGCCGGTGGTAATTGTGGTGCTGTTTGCTCTCTTGATATGACAGTGGATGGTTGGGGGATTAAGCGTACTGTGGAAAACAACTGGAAAGTTTGAGAAGGGAACTTAGACCTGGTGGGTTTTAGGGGAAAAACCCAAGTTTGTTTATAGGAATAGCTCCAATTTAAAAAAATTGCTCGAAAATGATTCCCTGGGTGATAAGGACAATCGGTATCAATTTCAGAAAGGAGGTATGCACAAGTGTCAACAGTGTAACTTTTGCAGGTATAATCATGAAGGTCCCTATGTTTTATTAGAACACATGAAATTAACTTTTGAAATTCCTGGTTATGTTGACTGTCGAACTAAGGGGGTGGTTTACATTAGCTTTTTTAGTGGTTGTTCGGCATTCTACGTTGGTATGACCATCCGTACATTACGGGAATGTATTAGGGAGCATATAAATAGTATTAAAACTACAGATTTGAATAATGCCCTAAGCAAACACGCCTCTGAATGTGTGAAATACAAGAAATATCTTTTTACTGTTTTGGAAGTTGTTAATTGTAATTTCAGATGTGGATATTTTAAAAATTTTACGGAACAAAGGGAAACTGTGTGGCAAATCAAACTTGGGGCTGATAAAAAACCTGGGTTAAACGAGACAATTAATATCAAGTGTTTTTTAAAATATAGAAAACTTGGTCTTAACAAAGACATTAATTTAATTAGATATTTAAATCATTGTTAAATTATTGTTATTATTTTTATGTGATTATGTGTTTTTAAATTTCATGTTAATTAATTAATTAATTGATTGCTTTGAGTTTTTTGTATTTAAGGGATGTACTTTTGGTGTTTTAATGTGTTTCTGATGAAGTCTTTTGATGAAAGCATTCAATAAAGTGTGGTACACTAATTCTGTGGAAGTTTCCTTTCTCCTGTGCCTTCATTGCCTTAACTGACCATCGGAGCCTGATTTTTTGGTATTGTTCGTTTTTTATCTGGCTTTTGCACCTTTCTGGGTCGGAGTTCCATGGTATGTTGCTGATATTTCAGCATGTGGAACTGACAATTTAATGCTCTAATAGCAAGAGTAGCAGATGTGTATACTTTTTTACCCCATCTGTCTAATGCTCGGGAATCCCTATCTGAGTGAGTGGGATTCTTAGCTGAAGTTGCTTTGATTCCTTTAGGTCACTGAGAAATTACCTCGGGGTCAGCAGTAAGACTTTTGAAAATAAATTTGTGAGCGTCAGGGACTCTGTAATACCTGTCAGGTTTCCTGGGAGTAGGAGGAAGGGTGTCAGGAGTCAGACTGGATTCCATAAAAATATCATCCACAACATCCAGGACAGGAGGAATGGCCAAAGGTCTGTGCTGTGGTAGATCTAAGAATTCCATGAGTCTCTTTTTTGATTGAGGGTAGTCCTGATATTCCCATTGGAAATGCTCCCTTAAAGTATGCAGGGTTTCCACAAATGAAAAATCCTCAGGTGGAGAGGCAGAAGGAATGGATTCCTCTGCATTAGAATCCTCATAAGCAGACAGGGGTTGCATATCTTCATATACAGATGCATCAGAGTCATCAGAATCCTGTTCAGATAAAACTACTGGGGACAAGTCTCTTTTTCTTTTGGAAGGGGTAGTCTGGCTTCCCCTAATAAGCATAATAAGGTCTCCCACCATTTTAAGCATTTGAGACTGGTGCAAGGAAGGAGGTGCCCAAGCTTGGGTCGTAGTTTTTTTGGGTGTGGTTTGTACCCTGGGCCTTAGAAACTCAGTAGTTTTAGAAAGAACTGAAGACGCGAAAGAAGTTGTCGGTCTGTGTCGAGTATCGGTAGTGCAAAGTACTTCCTCAGAAGCTGGTGCCTGCTCAGCAGCTCTGGACCTATCCAAGGTAGAGACATCCGCAGGATCCTTAGTCGAAGAAGAGTCTCGCAGCATACCAAACTCCAAAAGGGTCTCGGTAGCGGCCTGCAAATCCACAGAAGCAGGCATCAGGGGCTGCGAAAGCACCTCACTGAGGACCGCAAAACTAGCTTAATGGAAGTGTCGTCAGCAGTTTTGGACCTGTGCGGTCTGTCTCTGTCTTTATCCTTATGTTTTTTCGGAAGATCGGTAGTTGGATGCCTTACCGAAGCCATATCGGAATTCGAGGACTGAGAGCGAAAATATCTAGCTACAATAAGGGCCAGATGACATATAGTTCCGGCATTGAACAAAGCACAAAAGCGACAGTGGGGGACGTCGTGGTCTGAGCCTAAAGAGATAACAAAGTAAGAATGGAAGTCTCGGTGTGGTATTTGCTTTCCACAGGCGAGACAACTGTTAACTTTTTCTGACATCAGTTAGAGCAAGACAAAGGGATCTCCAATGGGGTACTTAGCTTTAGAAGACTTCAACTTCAATTCGGAAATACAAACTCAGGTAGTGGCTGACCGGCACTCGTGCAAACTGCTTCTGCTTCAGGCTCCTCGGCAAGAAAGACTGGTGTAATGGCATCGGCTGCCTGATTTTATACCACTGATGACAGTCCTGGAGTGACAGCAACTGACGCAGAAATACTAAGCCTTTGGTATTTGTGCCGACTGAGGGCTACCCCTGGCAGGATAACCCAAATGTGATGACTGGAACAGTGAAACAAGAAGAACATCTGTCTTCTCATGGCTTATGGGTTCCTATCAGAATGTGGCTCATGGAATATGGGCTGTTATCAGAAAGTGGTTCTCATGGGATATGGGCTGTTATCAGAAAGTGGTTCTCATGGGATATGGGCTGTTATCAGAAAGTGGTTCTCATGGGATATGGGCTGTTACAGAAAGTGGCTCATGGGCTCAACTCAGTCTTATAACTTTCTTGCTTCTTAGAACATGGGATAGGAGAGTGGTTCTTTCACTTGTGAATGTACCAAAATATAGTTGTACTTAAATGTAATTAAAGCCTACTGTACCCAGATGAAAGGAGTCCAGTAATGCCTCGTGGTTGGAAGAACTACCCTCATCTTAAACATGTTAATGCATAGCCTGGCCTCTGTATGCAACATACACCTTACACTGTTTACAATAAATGATCCCCCTCCCAACATTTCTATGGCAAAACAACCCCTGGTGACACTAAAAACTGCAGTGATGGCTAAGAAGGGACTCGGTAAGTATCAGGTTAAGTATGTGCAGCGAGCAGTGCAGGCAGCATGATCCATAGAGCACCACCAGCTGGCAGCAATGGTCCATCAGCGTCTAACACAGCACCCACGTGTACAACCTAACATGGAAAAGCACGAGTCTGATGACCTGGAATATATACCGACTGTCACTGATTGCACCAGGATCAGCTGAAGCATTACCTTTCTGAAGAGACAGCAGCCTGTCTGAGGAAAGGAGTGACATGCAGAACAGAGTGCCCACTGTTGACTGTGAGATGTTTAGTGGGATACTTCTGGGACTTTGTGGCATTCACTGTGCCCCCCAAGGATGGAAACATGCTCAGAAGAGAAGAATGTTAGCAACAGCAGAAAGGAGTCATTGGGGTCAGGAAATGCTTTGACTCCTTGCAGTCTCTTGTTGGTTACAATCACAGATGAGTACACAATAAATACTGTGACAGCTGACAGGAGTCCAAAAAGAAGCATCTTGAATAACTAATGAATGGCTCCTATCCAGAAGCATACAAGCTCCTAGATTCCTATGTGAATTTATGTGGATGAAGGCATCCTGAAAGTCCAAGATGCACATTCAGCCTTCTTTATACAAACAAGGAAGGGTCAACTGCACCATGACAATATAAAAGGATTTTTTTGGATAAAATGCTTTAGACAACTAAATTCTAGAATGAGTCTCAAATCCATGTTTTTTAGAACTAGTAAAAGCTGTACCTTCCTTAGGCCTCTACAGAGAAGGAGCCTTTCTAAGGGAGCAACAATAATGGGGATCAAATTGGGTATCTCCACCAAGCAAGTACAGTCCTTGCAATGCTTGCGGATCCTGTCCAGACTCCTTGTTTCAGCTTCCACTGCATCTAGGCTTCTCTGCACTGTCTGTACCATCAACTGCACCATCGTATCATGTGGAAGGTCCACCCAAGAGGACAGCTGGCGGAGCAGAAGGTCTTCTACAAAATAAACTGAAGACAGAATGGAGGATCCGTGGACCATCCTGCTTTTTCTCTTATCAGCTCTAGTACCTCCACAAATTTGGGGTCATCTGGAGGGATCAAGGGAGACTGAGCTCTTATTCTCATCCATGTCTGATATGTATACCTCTTGAGTGCTGCCTAATTGCATACTCTTACACTTATGTTTCATTCTTGATCTTAGAGGTGGATGATCTGAGAAAGAAGACAAAGACAGTATAAGCCAATTAAAGGCTTCCCATACAGACTTATACAGTTAATCCACAAAAATGGGCTTGACATCATGTCAATTCTTCCAAATTTGAATAATGCAAAGCGGTGGGCATTTTTCTACTCGGGCAACAGTTTAAATAAGTATTAGTGAAACTCTTTCTTTTTTGGGGGGGAGATTCAATTATCCTACATCTTTAAGGACAAAATAGACTGAGTTCCTCCCCTAGCTGTCATCAATGAGTCATGTGTCTAAAGGTACCACTCTTTACAGAAATTTAACCAAACTATTAAACCTGAGGTAGTTACAACTGATAGTAGGACTAACTCTGAAGGTTTTCTAAGTTTGGCCATGGTTAAGCCATATAATGGAATAATCCTCTTGCCATGTAATGGTGCCCCCCCCCCACACACATGCACACGCACACACACACACACACACACACACACACACATGCACACAACAGAGTAGTAGTGCTTGCAGTTAGGGACCATATTGTTGGCCAAGGTGACCTGTAATGAAAATTCTACCCCTCTGTCCAGAAATATATCATCTAGAGATGTAGTGTGCAAAGTGTAGAATTTTTAGTGAACCCCTCCCTCACCAACCAATACGGCTGTTGTGGAAAATAAATCAATTCCTCAGGCATTCAGCTGGTCTCCCACAGCAACAAAACCCCACAGTACTATTCCAGACCGTAAAATGGCACCACTGAAATTAGACACTTTTCTATCTCTCTACCTACAGCTACATACTGAATTACTGAAAGACTTCATCCATCTGCTTGACAGCAATCAGACAAAATGAAAAACAGTCAAATCAATATGACAAAAACACTGGCATCCCATATATAACATTACTAAACACTAAAAAATATTGGGGAGCTTTGCGCTGCAATTCTGAGATCACTCTAATCTTCTTCTTTCAGCTTTTCCCAGTTAGGGGTCGCCACAGCGGATCACCTCATTTGCTTACTGAAACACACAATTCAGGCAATCTGCATTTCAGCAAACATCACCTTGATGGTCTTCCATTCTTAGAAATGGCAAATTATAAATACAACTTGGCGCTTCACAATAAAACCTTAATAGTTTATGTGAAAAAAATTCCATAACAGGTGACATATGCCACTTCATTTGCTTATATTTTACTTGGATGCAGTGTTAGACACTACTGTCTGCTGCACAACTGGATGTTAGGTCTTACTTCTCAGTTGTCCATTCTAGAAATGCAACCAATTTCCAACTGCAAAGAATTTCAGATAATGTCAATATACTCTTAGCATTCTGAGCTTTGAATCTTGATTGATAAATAAACTATAAGCAAACCAACCATCTTAGTTTACTTCTCTTTCAAATTAAATACTTTAAGGAATAACCAGGAGTAATAAACTTCATTTAACTAGTTATCCCCTAAGAGGTCAAATGGTATCTATCAAAGTAAAGAAAAACAGCTCAAGTAAAGTTTTATTGCTGCAGTAACAACTATGACCTAGAGAAGATCTAAATGATTTCCTGCTGAGAATGCTGATTCATTATAGTTCATTAGATAATATACACAAATTATTCCTACAACATGCCAGTGGGAGACGTCTGATAAAGATATTTGCAAAACAGTCTTTTTCTATTTTTTTCTACAGACAATACTTGTACCAATCCAAATATATTACTCCAACCCTGGCAAAGTTAAAAATGTGAAGGTGATCAAATAGATTGGAGGGGGTCACCCAACAGCGTCTCAAAGACAAACCTCCCTACAGCATGCAGACTAAGACAGTTGTCCATTTCTGGTACATCACCAAAATCAACCTAGTACAAGTACGGAAATGTATAGACTGTTTTTGCTGACCTGGAATATGTTTTGCCCAGCCAATGATGACCACCAGTTCTCGGTCTGCCAAGTCACAAAGCGTAGTAAGGGCCTTGATGTCACTGTCAGGAACTGTGGGGTCAGGCATGGCATAGATTTTCTCTGGTTCAGCTACCAGTAAGTGCGAGACAATCTTGTTATCTAAAAGAAGAGTTCAAATCACAAAGACCGCTTAGCATAAGAATCCACAACATATGAGATTGACAGCATTTAGTTGTTACTACAAATGTACATATTCAGAAACAAATGCAAATGTGCTTTTCTGTGATTAAAGGCATAAACAGTATCAATCTGCCATTTCACCTGTCACACAAAGTAAGTTTCTCACATCATTAGTTGCTTCATACAACCTCTAAACAAACCACAGCACAAGTTTTCATAAGAGACCATTAAATGTTAACTAAAATTCAGTACTTTTAGTGCCTATTACAACTGTAAGATTCACAGCTAACAGGTTCCCCTAATAAAAAATTGAAACTTAATCTGCTATACATCGCAGTCTCTTGTTAAATGGGTTGTTCATATGACAATCTGGTAAATCACTATGGTCTTCTACTCTCCACCCACTGGGTAAACCCTTTTAGTATTTAAGGGGCTCCATAGCAATAAGGACTGGGTTACCTTCATGCATTCAGGCAGTCGTATCACTGAGCCTATAGAATAGCTGTGAACGTTATCTCGAGGTAAATCTTATTTAATGTTTCCCTAATTAGAATCAATAGAACCCAATTTTCATCCCTGTGCCTTTGTTATGCACAAATAATCAATCAGAGCCATGAAACTCTCCCAGGCTACACAGCTTGCCATTCGAAGCAGGACTGACAACTCCTAAAATTGACTACTCTGTTTTATAAATGTTAGTTAAAAAGTATTAATTGAATGAACTACAGAAAATTAACATACAACAGTTTAGAAGTAATGAGTAATGATCTGATCTGAACGGCTGTAATTTAGCCAAGATGAATAGAACATAAACAAGAATGCTTGACAGTCATGCAGTAGTAAAGAACGGGTTGCAGACTTCCCAACAAGCATGATTTAAACTCAAGATGTCTCCATAAAAGTCTGTTGCATGAAGATTATTTTCAAATATACTTTTCTATGAAGATATCACATCTTCAGGCAGCTAAAAGAACACAACCAGTTATTTTTTATTTGAATAGTATACCATACTAAGCATATGTATACTTAACTTGCTTGTTTTTTTTTTACCTTCAATTACAGTACTGCTATTCGTTGTATTCCTACCTAGACTATCTAACTGTATTAGTGAAATGTATAACATATATTTTTTCATTGTGTGCTTGTATCTGAGGTTGAATTAACATTTGTATCTGTACATTACATATGTATCATACTGTTATTTATAAATGTGGAGCATTTCTCCCCGGGACTCCAATGAAAAAAAGATATTTTGTCCAGTCAGACTTTACCGGTAAACAAATGTAAAATAAATAAATAAATTAAATAAATATCCAGTGACCATACACACACACACATGCACACACACACACACACACACACACACACACACACACACACACACACACACACACATATATATTTTTTTTTCTTGGAAGCATTTTTTTTATAATCTGCTTCACAAAGCCCAAAAATGTATTTACAGTATATCACAACAGCTTACTATAGATACACACAGGCTTCTAGATGAGACAAGTCAGAAGTGTAATCAACATAGTATTCTTACAGTGGTTCTAAGTATTCAGAGTCTCAGTCTTGCACTTTACACAATGCAAGTTACTCTACCGCTTACCAAAGTCTTATATTTCACAGACACACACACACACACCCATACACACACACACACACACACACACACACACACACACACACACACACACACACACACACACACACACACACACACACACACACACACGCACATACAAACACACACACCACAGACACCTGACTTGTTTACTTCAAATAATGATGAGGATATGGACAGTGAAAGACAGTACAGGAACAGCTCCAGATGGTGATTAAGTTCTGTCAAATTAATGAATTTAGTGAGTTACTTGTACTAAAAGTCTTTGGTGCTTTCATTATGAAATCACTGCATTTTGCTTGTTGCTCTTTCTAACATGACACATTTCTGGTTCATAGGTAAGTACTTGGTTAGCTGCCCTTGTGGGACATTTTAAGCCTAGTCAATTTCCTTTTTAAAGGTGAGAATCAAACTCTGTACCTTGTGTTTGTGAAGTAAACACCTTAATCATTGTACCAGCACCCACATTTATTTAAAACCTGTCCCTGATTTTGGGCATCTGTCTCCCCATTATTTTTTGGCTTTGTCTCTTCAGGTTGAGAGTTATGGGTTAGGGCATCTACATAGGTTCATAGGTAGGCTTGCGGCCCAGGGGACCATTGTAGAGCCTAGTTAAAATTCCCTGGTGCGTGATGTGCTCAAGTTCACACATTAGGTAAATGAGGGACGAGGGAATCAATGTTTGTAACACAGGAAGTACAGCTCATAGCCTTAACCCTCTATGCCAACTGTCAAAGTAAAGTTAATAGTGTACATCTGTGCTGTAGCCATTTAGTAAAGTGACCAGTGAATTATAGGTTCATAGGCAAGTGCTAGACTAGCTGCCCTTGCAAACCATTTCATGCCTAGCCAATCCCCCTTTGAAAGGTGAGAATCAAACCCTGTACTTTGCATATGTGAGGTTAACACCTGAACCATCATGCCTCTCATTTATTCACAAGAATACGGTATACTGCCCATGCTACTTTCCATTTCTTACAGTTTGACTCTTCAAGACATTGCTTACTTTTTTATATCAGACTTGTTATCATCAAAGATGTATATCTTGGAATCTTAGACGTGATCACAGCAAAGATGCTGAATATCATTTTAAGTGAGACACAGTGTTTGAAATGGCTTTTAAACAGGTATGAAAAAGTAATTGTATTTCATGGAGACTGGCCTCTCTCTCTTATTAAAATCTATTCCAAGGTTGATGCACCTCAAAGGAATGGAAGGGTTTCAAACCCCTGTAGTGACCTAACTACTGGGCCATATTGATAACTATGTACTATTAAACAAATGGCTGGCATCTAAATAACCTAATACTAGCATGATGTACTGGATTCAATATAATCAAACCCATTGTTATAAATTAGCATACCCTCCCAAAAATGTGATAAGACAACTATGGAACACTGACTCATCCAAAGAATGGCAAAGCATACAGTTGTAATCTGCTCTTGATTTCGACTTGTGACTTAAGCAATGGTTAGAGAAAGGAGGGAGCAGGGAAAGGGCATGGTCCTCTTGCCTCTCCCAGAAGAGAGGGAAGGAGGGTTGTGTACACTCGGGGGCACATCGGGCAGTATTAATATCCTAGTGAAGAGCAAGAAGCTCTCCACCTGTGCCTTGGGGAGTGGTACAAGGATGCCTGGAGAGAAAAACGTTAGCAGATGTGAATGAGTTATCCTCATCTGTCATCCCAATGTACACCCTCTCCCCTATGGTTCACCAGGCGTGTACAGGAAACTAAAGTAGAAAACCTCAAACCACCCCTCATGGCTGAATGAACAATAGTCACTCATGGCCAGACCTCACCCAAATGATGGGGAAAGAACTGGCCAACTGGCCATGTAGTGGGCTGATGATCGACAGACAGCAGGGGCAAAGAATGCAAAAAAAAAAAAAAAAAAAAAAAGAAAGAAAGGTAACAACATCATTGCACAGTGATGTAGAGCGATTCACATTTGGCAAAAGGCCTGAACTACCTGGAATCTACACAACAGATGATAAGAATGACCACATTCCTCTCCTGGGGGGGGGGGGAGGTTGGGGTGGACAATGGAAAAAATTCTCCTCTGCTCTCTTTTGCACCATCTAATGAAGACAGAGGGTTACTACATGACAGTAAAAGCGGTACTTCTAGGCATGCTTTTGCTTCTACATGTGGACACCTGAAACATTTATAGGTTTATATGTTCATAGTTAAGTACTAGGCTAGCTGCCCCTGCAGGCCATTTTAAGCCTACTCAGTTCCCCTTTTGTGCTCAAATGAAACTATATCATTTTGTTAGATATTGCCCTTATACATCCCATGGTCGATAATTATCTATTAACCCTAATGAGAATACCATAGATAACTTGAGTGCATGCATGGGGTAAAGCATTTAAGAGGTCACTCTGTCCATTAGTAGTACAGGGGGCAGTCCTGGGGTAAATGTTCTGTTTCCCATCCATAGACCAAAGTTGCACTTAAATATGGACAGTGATGAATTTTGTTTCATCTGGATGGGGAATCTGTTCCAGCGTAACGATATCCTCTCTGAGATATACCTGTCCCTCCAAACCATTCTGTCGATGTTTTAGAAGAGGTTTAGATCACTAGACTGAGCATTTCTGATGCCATTTGATTTGCTGATGTGCAATAAATCCATCCATATTGGACTGAATGATGCCTTGTATGCCAGACAGGTCATCTCTTGGCACTCTGTAGGATACTGAGTATAGTCACAGGGATTTGAGCCAGTCCATATGTTGTTTAGACCTTGTTTCTTTTTAATAAGATATCTCTGTGGGAGTGCCAGTTGTTGCATGCATCTGGACAATTACATGGCAAAGGGGGCATTATATTCAATGACATCCCTAGTATTCAGTGACATCCCTAGATCAAGGCACAATCCCTTTGTTTATACGTTGTGCAGTATAGTTGGACTTCCTTAAAACAAAGGACACATATTGGTCAAATGCTAAGTCATGGTCCACATAAGTTACCAAATTCCAAATAATTTTGTCAGTTCTTAGAGGTTTGTTGCTAATGTGGTAGTTTCCTGGGATAGATTATTTCCCAAAGGATACTGTAATGCATAGTTTTGGCATTTAGTTTCAGTCCATAACTTTGGCACCAGTTATTTATTTGAGACAAACCTTCCTGCAGGATGTTTTCATGTTCTTGTGTTATCAGAAACAACAACCTGATAAACAGTGAAAGGATACCAACAAGCAAAAAGCCTACCTTGGTTTATGTGTTCCTCTTCAGCCACAGACTAAGTATTTTCCAGAACTTTGGACTCTGTGGTCACAGGTATGGTGAATAAGCAAAAACACACAACGAGGAAGCAGTATGCACAGCATAAAGAAATAATCTGATTGGTTCATATGTAAAACATAATGTACTCAAGTAAATAATGGAATTACTTAAAGTAACACCCATCTTAGTGTTTAAATGTGTTTATTTCATTATTAGGATACCTCTTCTGTACACTCATTACGCATAATAGAGTCCTGCACATATCTGTAGGCATGTAAAATTCTTATATGCATGAGCTGTGGAAAAAGTATTTTGTAGAATGTTATTTAAAGCAGCTTTCAGACAATTTTTTACATATGGGCTAAAATGTTGATATGTGGTATTCCAGACACATTTTGGGTTAATGACTGTTCTACATTCTATTTTTTCTTTTGTATGCTCTGGGCCTTCATATATCACTTGACTACTGCAAGTAATGGCATCATTTTTTAACAGTATCATAACGATACAAAGGGTTGGCCGATTGTTTGGAGGCAATATTATATAGTGGTAACTAAATGTTATCATCTATTTATTTATTTATTTATTTATTTACCATTTCTTGACAGGATCAGTAGGCTGGTATCAATGTTATTCCAGGCCATAAGGTTGATACAGCAAAGATATAGACAGTACTGCTGGTACAGCAAAAGTAAATCATAGCCCACAATGAGCAATATTACGTGCACAGCTTTTGGGAGTTACACAGGCACAAGTGGCCGTAGGGCAGAAACAAAGTATTTACTGTAAGCTGTTTTTGTATAACAAAGCACTGGTCATTCCAGGAAAATGCTACAAGCAACTGAGTATGAATTAGATCAGAGTACGGTGGTTAACAACTAATATTTCCTACTGTTTACAAATGTTCCATTATTTATTACCGATTTTTGATTTTTTTGTCATAGAGGAGACGTGACACAGATAAATTTCAAAATCTGACATAAGCCTATTTAAAAAAATATCACTTGAATTTCTTTAACAATATACCACCCAGATTGCTCTTAATTGCCACACATTCAGAAACTTAATTAACTTTAACAAGCAGGTCTTATGAAAAATACATGTGCTAACAAATGCATCTATTAAAATTGTTAAACCTGCTTGAATGTTACTACTATAGATATATGCTAAATTCCACTGCTGTTTTTAGCTTCCATATTCTTATGCTGTTTGCATTTTATTGGTTAGGGGGTTTCCACACCCCCAGGTCCCCCCTGAAAATGGGCTTGCTCCTTGTTCATAGTTCAAAGTTACTAAGCATGCAGTTCTGGAGACCATTAAGGATCCTAGTCCAAATTCCCAACTGCTCCAAAGCATTGTTTGGTTAAATTACTTACTCAATGACAAACAGTAGGTAAATGTAGGCAGAAAGATTCAAACCCTGTACCCCAGTAATTAGTTCATTAACAAGCTGGAGCTTTAGTCCTCTGTGCTAACTGCCAGACTTGGGTTCATCAACTCAACAAAACATAAGTACAAATAAATAGCTGACTATATAGGAGCAGAAAATAATTCCTATTTTTCTGTCAACTGCAATAATATGCAAAGAACAATGTATCCTACAATGGTTTCAAATCACAAAATGGAGTTACTATACAATGCTTAGGTCTGAAGTTGCAGTAGCTTACCACAGGGCACAATCTGTAGAAATTTCAGGAAAGTATATACTCACGGTAATACAGAAAATTAAAGCAAGAGACTAAACTGAATTCTTAGTTGTACTTATTGTATGACATCTGAAAAAAAAATCAAACTTTTAAAATAGTAAATAAAAAATAAAATTAATTGAGCATTATCAGTTTTTCATCTTTAAAAATGTAATTAATTATTCTTTACAAAACAGTTTGCCCAGTCCTGTCCTCTGTAATAAGCACTCAGTGTATATGATTTTCAGTTGCATGTGTAAACCATTGCAAAGTTAAAAGCAACCCATTACGGCAGTCCTATATGTAAGCAAAACAAAGACGCAGCACACAAAATGCTGCTGCTAACAGGCAATATCCTTACATGGCTTTTTGGCAGGCTGTACCAGCTGTGGATTTAGGTAAGGGCTGTTCTCTGCATCTATTCTGCGCTTGTACTTCTGACGTCCTCCACGTACTCTGTCTAGGCGTACCCCTGCATCAAAAAACAGAAAGGGAGAAGCTCAGTAAATCCATACCCCTTGATCATAAAAAGAAAGAGAGGTGCTGAGGGAACACGGTGCACTGGGGTGAAAAGCATATGCAACAAACCTTGATGGCTTAACTTTCCCTTCTAGATAGTCAAGACTAACTCTATATAACTAAAGGCATGACTGAAGAAGACTGCTTATTCCTTCTGATAATTACAAAAAAATGCAAGACAAAATGTGCAACTTTACATGTCAAAATTAGCAAAAAGATCACAGAAACCAAGCCGTATAAAATAATGATATCATTCAAGTAACACAGTTTTAAATGAAATTGTTCTCAAATATTTAAGGTATTTGCATTTAATATTTTACTACCATTTTATTCCAACCAATTAAAACCAACAGAAAATGGGCATTTTCAAGTAAGCAACAAAGAAACACTAGAATTTAAATCCAGTAAAAGAGAATGCTGAGGAAACTGAAAACCAAGGATTATTCAAGATAAAATCCCTTTAGCCAGCAGATCTCGGAGACTCTCTCTCTCTGATACCCTCCCTGTGGGAAGAATAAAGATGTCTTGTTGAAGTTTCAAGCAGGTTATTCAGTTAAGTAGGTAGATGGACGAGTATTCCTAATATTTTGTACTCTCTTTTCTTGTTAGTTGCTTAGAATGCAGACAAGAGGTTAAAAGAACTCTAGCAGGCCAAAGGACTGTGCACTTCTATGCAGGTACATTAAAACAGGAAGTCTGAAATACTCATACCTTGCAAGCAGGACACAGCAAAACATGTAATCCTGAAAGTGGACATTTTGTCATACAGGTTTCCCCTTCTCTTATAGTTTCAGAAGTCTGTCTACTCTGGCTTATACAGGAGCCAGTTTAAGTCTCAACCCTTTTGTGTGAACATCCCACTGAGATGTGATGTCACTATTTTATATCACCAATTTTCAAACCACTGACACGTTTTTAATACTAATGTTTAAAAGTCTGATCATTTCACATTTAAATATGGCATATAATGAGGAACTTAAAAGTACATTCAAGTAAACTTCCAGGAAGCACAGCCTTCTTCTTACGGGGTAATAAAAAATACCCAGCTGCCCCTTTATTTTCATACTTTAAAAAATGAAGTGATCTATTTGACTGAGCTGCATGTTTCCTTGTGTTGCAACCATGCTCAGACACATGTTCTTATAGCTGCCATTGCAGATAAGATATTTTAGGTAACCTTTTTAGAAAGCTGATGATTTTCACACTAATGAGGGGTATTTATTCATTAAATTGTCCATGATTACCAAATTACAAGATATTTTCTAATTCTGTCTCCAACAAGATAGAGTTAAACTAATAATTTAAGCTCTATACCTCATCTAGACAGAGGGTCACCACAATTACCAAATGCCATGGAACACTTCTGTTCTACAGAATCTAAAATAAAGTAAGAAGGTTATAATTCTGAAAAAAAAAGAAATACTAGAAACAGTAGGCAAGACAATACTGATAAGGTATTCTTGGTTCTCAGAGGTACTACAAAATGAATAGCTAACACAAAGCTGCAAGAACCCAAATTTTCACCTAAATCAATAAAGAAGCATTCAGAAATGTAATACTGTTTACATTACTATTACAATTACTATATATCATTATATAATTGTGTTTACATTGCTATTATAATTATATATTATTATATAATTATATATTGTTTACATTATACTACTGTTTGAATAAAGAAGGATTCAGAAATGTAATACTGTTTACGTTACTATAATAATTATTATATATTATATAATGATATAATTATGTTTACATTGCTATTATAATTATTATATATTATTATATAATTAATATTATATATTGTTTACATTATATTACTGTTTGTTTGCTTACAGACTGTTCCTGCATCTATCATCTGGAAAGCACTTCCAAAGCATACGTTGCAGAACTACGAGATTCAGAAAAAGTTTCTTCCCTAATGTCATCAGGCCGCTGAACTCTAGTAACAACTATGCTCTATGATGTCCCTGTGGAATAGGTTTTCCATGGTGTTTATAGCAGAAATTAATGCAATGGCCTATCCATTTTATTCCATTTAGAAATGGTTTGCTTTAAAATGGCCTTCCCCTCTGCCCCTGCAGCAAATGCCACCAGCAGCTGTTCAGATTTCCTGAGAGGTTTAGTCCTGTCCAAGTAAAATCTAAGTTGTCTGTGCACATCTAAGGAGTGCAGTATCCGTTCCCCTTTGTTCTGTGGATTAGAAAAGAAGGTTGGCAAATGAATGGACTGATTAAGAGCCACACTGGATACTACCCTGGGCATGAAGGAGGGAGTGGTCCTGAGGGACACCCTGTCCCCATGAAAGATGATGAATGGCTCCACTGCCATAAGGGCCTGTAATTCAGACACCCTTCCTGCTGAAGTGATAGCTAACAGGAAGGCTGTTTTCCAAGAAAGGAATTTCAACTCTGCATTCACAGCTGACTCAAAAGGAGGTAGAGTAAGTTTTTTCCAATACAAAGTTAAGGTCCCAGGCTGGAGTAGGGGCTCTCCTGGGTGGTCTTAAGTTTTTGGCCCCTCTGAGGAACTGCTTGAGCAGTGGATGAGAGAAGAGGGTGGTTCTGTGTTGTAATGAGCTGAAATGGCTGAGTCATGAACTTTGATGGAGGAAAAAGAAAGGCCCTTGTGAAGCATCTCAGTTAAGTATTGAAGAATCTGAGGTAAATTGGGCGCTGCTGTGCTCATCCCCTGAGTTTGGTTCCAGGAACAGAAACTTTTCCATTTTTCAGCATAAGATTTTCTAGTACTAGGCCTCCTTGCCTCCAGAATGACATCCAACACTTGTTTACTGAGGGATGGTAATGGAGAGATCAGGTAATTAGCCAGGCTGCCAGGTTCAGGGTTTGAAGCTGAGGGTGCAGAATCTGGCCCTTCTGCTGGGACAGCAGGGTAAGGGTAAGGGTCAGAGGCAGGTGCCATGGTGCCAGCAGTGACATACTGCGCAAGAGGGGGGGGTACCCGTGTTGGCGTGGCCAGTCTGGTGCAATCAGTATCATCCTTGGTTTGTCCTGTTTGATCTTTAGTAGTACTTTGGAGAGGAGAGGCGGAGGAGGAAAGGCATAAACTGATAGATCTTTCCAGGTGAAGGACAGAGCAGCCACTTTCCAAGCTTATTTGTGGGGAGTCCTTGTGCAGAATTTCTCCAATTGGTAGTTCTGGGGGGAGGCAAACAGGTCTATCTCTGGGCTCCCCCCATTTGTTTATCAACATGTTGAATGTTTTTGGTTCCAGTTTCCACTCATGTGGGTCCATGAGATTTATGTTTAGCTTTCCTGGTATGAACTGAGCGTTTAGGTTTACTTGGTAGCTCAAGGCTGTGCTCCACAGAGCCATGGCTAGTCTGCAGAGAGGGTATGAGTGGGCTCCCCCCTACTTCTTTATGTACCACATAACAGTGGTGTTGTCCGTCTTTACCATTAACTGTCCTAGAAGTATGTGGTCCTTGAAGGCTGTCAGAGCATTCTGTACAGCTAGCATTTCTTTTTGATTGATATGCAGGTGCATTTGACTTGGTTCCATTTGCCCTGAATGCACCTCCTTGCCAGGTGAGCCCCCCATGCATAGTCTGATGCTTCTGTTGTTAGGGTTTGGGCGGCAGGGGGTACAGTGAATGGCAGTCCCCTTTTTTTGGTGGCAGGCCTCTGCCCATCAAAGGAACTCTAACTGTCGGCAAAGTATGATAGGAATCATTGCTTCTAGATCCTGAGAATGTTGACACCATAGGCTTTTTAGATACAATTGTAGTTTCCTCATATGCAGTCTTGCATATGGAATTAGGAGAATGCAGGACACCATGAACCCAAGGCTTGCAGTATTTGTCTTGCAGATAGCAGAGTCTTTGTGGCCATTAGTTTGAAGTAAGCTGTCAAATGAACTTGTTTCTCTGGTGTAAGGAAAGCCATCTGGGAAGTTGTGTTCAAGCTTGCTCCCAGGAATACAATTTGTTAGCAGGGTACCAGCTGTGATTTGTTTTCTTTTATGATGTACCCCAGAGGAGTTAGCACTTTTTGTACAAATGCCAGATGATTCAATAGTATGTCCTGGCTTTGTCTGAATTAGGCAATCGTCCAGGTATGGGTATATTTGAATATTTCTTTGCCTGAAAAATGCAATGACTGGAGCCAGGCACTTTGTGAATACCCTTGGCACAGTAGATAAGCCAAAGGGCAGTGCAGAGAACTGACAGTGCATGAAGTCTGCTTTGAAGCATAGGTATCTTCTGCAAGATTCCCTGATTGGAATGTGCAGGTAGGCTTCCTTTAAATCCAGTATTGCCAACCAGGCATCCTTGCCTAGCATAGGAAGCAACTGGTGAAGAGTTAGCATCTTGAATTTTGGGTACCAGAAAAAGTCTTGAGTAGAAACCTTGTCCCCTTTCCACTTCTGGGACAGTTTGAATATCCCTTATACTTAAAAGAGAGAGAGAACTTGCTTTTGAGCCTCTGCCCACTGATTTAGAGGAAGATCTTGCCAACCGTTTGGGGTTGGTAAAGTGTGTAAAAGTAATCTGTATCCTTGGGAAACTATATTAAAAACCCATTTGTCCTGGGTAATGAGTTGCCAGTTTTTTGCCTGCAGAGCAATCTTTCCCCCTAAAGGAAAAATCAGTTGAGAAGGGCTTGGAAGTTTTAAAGTTAAGTCATTGAGACAGTTTACCATAAAACCTCACTGCTTTGGAAGTGGGAGCCCCCCACTGCTTAGTCCTGTGCGTAACTTGGGACTGAAGCCTGAGTGTTCTGCTGGTTCTGGGTTTGGACTGCGAAGGCCTGCTTGGAAGAGGCAGGAAAGGACCAATTCTTACAGGGCCAATGCCTATTAAATCTTGGAGGCTGCACTTGCAGGAAATCTTTAACAGTTTGCATAGATTTAGCTTTTTCCTCCATCTTTTTAAGCACTACTTCTGCTTTGTTGCGGTCCTGGTTTAAGGGAGCATCCAAAAATTTAGCTTTAACATGATCTGGCAAAGATTGCTCCTTAAGCCAAACATGCCTTCTAAGTACAGATCCAGTAACAGCAGCCCTGCAAGATGCCTCTAGTGAATCAAAACTACACTGTAAAGTATGTTTTCCAACTTGTTCAGCAGAATGCATTAAATCCTGTAAATCCTTATTTTCAGCACAGTCAGGAATCAACATCATTTTCTGTTTAAGCAATCCAATAGTATGCTGTTGATACTTTAGCATATGAAACTGGCAATTTAAGGCCCTAATGGCCAAGGTTGCAGAAGTGTATACCTTCTTACCCCATCTATCCAGCGCCCTGGAATCTCTATCAGAAGGGGTAGGACTTTTGGCAGTAGTAGCCTTTATGCCCTTGGGTCTCTGTGAAATGGTCTCAGGATCCGCAGTAGGATTTTTAAAAAGGAACTTGTGAGAGTCAAGAACCCTGCAATATCTATCTGGTTTTCCGGGAGCAGGAGGTAAGGAGTCAGGGGCCAAGCTAGACTCTGTAAAGGCATCATCAACAATGTCCAGTACAGGTGGGATAGCTAAAGGCCTGTGTTGGGGCAGGAGTAAGAAATACCTAAGCCTCTTTTTAGAATCAGAGTAATCCTGGCTTTCCCAGTGAAAATGCTCCCTATGAGTATGCAAGGTTTCACCAAAAGAGGAATCCTCTGGAGGGGAAGCAGAGGGAATAGAGTCCTCTGCATCAGAATCCTCACAGGTAGATAAGGGTAAATCCTGGTCATCAGAAGAAACTGAAATTTCAGAATCCTGATCAGAAGAATCATAACCAAATTCAGACCTCGGTCTCTTAGAGGGGGAAGGTTGGTTTCCCCTGATTAAAGTAATAGTCTTCAGCCATTCTTATCATTTGTTTTTTAGGCATTGAGGTCTGACCATGTGGTCTGGGTGTCAGTTTTCTAGGCATGGATCGCGTTTTAGGCCTTGAAGAAGAAGATGGAGTCAGTTTAATATACAAGTCAGTAGGCCTGAAAACACCCTCAGAAGCCGGTGCCTGCACAGTGGCTCCAGACCCATCCAAGGTAGAGACATCTGCAGATTCCACAGTTGAAGTATGTCACGGCATACTGGACTCCGAATGGGTCTCAGTAGAGGCCTGCGAATCTGAAGTAGCGGGTATCAGGGGCTGCAAAAGCACCTCACTGAGTACCGGCAAACTGGCGACTAGCTTAGGAGAAGCGGCGTTGGCAGCTTTGGACTTAGGCGGCCTGTCTCTGTCTTTATCTTTGCATTTTTTCAGAATGTCGGTAGTCGGGTGGCTTACCAAAGCCATATCTGGATAACTGAACCGAGTAACAAAATATTTAGAAGCGTAAATATACTGACGATGAATAGTTAGTTGTTTAAATAAGGCACAAAACTGACAGCGAGGTACGTTGTGGTCAGGGCCTAGGCAAGGAATACAGTACGAATGAAAATCTTTATGAGGTATTTGCTTTCCACAAGAAATACAATTATTGACTCTTACTGACATTGGTTTAGAGCAAGAAAAGGTTTCCCCAATGGGGTACTTAGCTTTAGTTGAAGACTTCGGTTCTGAAACTCGAAAACGAAAGTTTCAGGAGTTGGCCGACCAGGACTTGTGAACTGCTTCGGACACCGCACGGCAAGAAAGACTGATGTAATGGTGTCGGCTGCATGCTTTATACCCCTGACAACCTGACGTCATGGAAGATGAGACAGCAACTGACGCAAGACCCAAGACTTTGATAATCAGGCCGAATGAGGGCTACTGCAAGCAGATAATCCAAATGTGATGACTGTAACAGTGAAACACGAAGAACATCTACGAGATTCAGAAACAGTTTCTTTTCTAATGTCATCAGGTTGCTGAACTCTAGTAACAGCTATGCTCCATGATGGCCATCTGGGTCAGAAGAAACTGTCTCAAATTGTACATTAACCTGGTTACCTGTCTCATCTAATACTTAGTGCAATATTCACCATGACCATAACTTATAGACCATCTAGGGCAGTAGCAATGCAGTAAAATATCTCTTCTTTCAGTGCAATACATGTTGCAAATTCATAAATTAAACATAGTGCATTACTTTAAGCTCCACAGTGCAATACTCTAATGTTCACATTGCAATACTTAAACGTTTCTTTCTGTGCAAGGATCAATGCAATGTCTTAACCAAGTACCTGTGCAATACTAAAGTCTCATGCAAGTAAGTGTTCAGCTCGACAAGTGTTAAAATGTGTTTATAATTATGTGCAATATTGGTCTGTCTACCTGCATGTCTGTGAAGTAATAGCTAGGTGTTATATGGGTAAATGTATGTGAAAATAGTCTATATATTGTATGCACATTGAGTCTGGAGACATGGAATTTCGTTCAGTTTTTCCACTTGTGTGACTTCTGAATGACAATAAAGATTACTTTGACTTTGGTTTGTCTGTTATGACACATTTGCAGTATTTGCCAGGTTCATTCATTACTATACAATTCAGCTACAATATAATGAGTACTCTACAGAAACCCAGAAAATGTGAGAAGAATGCAAAAGAATAGCACAGAAGATTACGACCGAGTTTTTGAAACTAATAGGCTTGTTTTGTGTTCTTGAAATGGACTCATGAAATTCAGCTTCTTGAATCCATTTAAAAAACATACTAAATGGATATAGTCAGAGACCCAGTCATAATTCTTTGTAATGTGTGTGGAATTCTAGCTGCCCTGGTGTATTAGCAGTTAAAAATATTTATTCTTAAGACTAACAAGGCACTCGGAACACTCTCCCAAAAGGAACAGGACTCGGTGCATGGTTAGTATTTATTGTCTACGATATTTACATTTTTTAAAAGATATCTTTAAAAATGCACAAAATTTCCACTTTCCTTACAATGCATTTTTTGAAGAAAGCATACACTAATAATTAAAGCAATGGGGTTTCAAACTTTAGATCACAGGTTTACTTCTACCATTAATAGGGTGCCAGGATCATTCACTTTATTTGTTATGAGACAGATGTTATATTTTATTTTTTCTAAAAGTAATGCTAACATTATGTTTGTATACCTCTTACAAGCTTATGATGGAACACTGCTGGTCTATGTGATGACCCACCACTGGATGAGTAATCAAGAATCCTCAGTCCTCACCACTGGCACCTGTTGGGGGATGTTCACTGGAAGGATAACAGGTACACAGACACTACTACAGCTCTCAGCATCAAGTGAAATTTCCCTTAAGAGCACACAGAGACCACACTCAGTCCGGGGCTGGTTTCTTCCCCTTTCTCCAGATCCCCGGTAAGACTCCCCACTGGCACAGCTATATAGTTGAGATCTCAGCTGAGTGACCAAGCCAAGACTTCCAGCACCCTCTCTCTCCAACCAGTGCTTTGTGTCCCTGCCCAAGTAGCTGACACACACACTCTTTGAGGTTTGATTTATACACAGGCACAAAGAAAAAAAGAGCCAGCAAACAGAGACCAGATACAATAATGTTGTATTAAAAATACATAGCAACAAACAGCAAGCAGACCGGTTTCGGCTGGAAGCAATTTACACAGCCTTCTTCAGTGTACACTGCAGATCTACAGGATATTACAGAGTAGGAAGACATACCAATTCAGGGGGTATTAACTTCTAACCTTTTGACATCAAGTCCTTTAACATACAAGACATTATTTACACTAGCACCCTAAGCTAGGTGGGTCCACCTGTGCATACAATAATCTCATTTTTCTTTACTTCTAACTATATAACAGAAGTCCAAAATATCATTTCAGTACACCAGTATATTCACCATTTCCAGAACTGAAAGTGACCAAGTTCAAACAGCAGTGTCAACAGTATGTTCCCTGCTCATAACATCTCTTCCAATCTTGCATGAAGAGTATAAATTTTCATTATGGCGATATAAAATTTAAAAAAAAATCAAGATAACTAAATAAATAAGGAAAAGTCCCCTAAAAGAGGTGTACAGGTTTATACAAGGAAAACGGAATGTCAACCGCTTTAGGCTAAGACAACACCACAGAAGAAGAATCCTTGAAGGTGAGCTGACAGTTCAAAAGAAGATGAAGGTAAGAGTTACAGATAATTTGGGAGATACAGAGTATTTTCAGTCTGGATTATGCTAAAAGAAAAAGAAATATGGAGAAGCCAGGGAAAAGAGAATGAATAGGAAAACACAGATGTGACCATCTTTAGTTTGTCATGGAGGACTGTATCTACTGATTCCTGAGATGAATTCACAGACTTCCACCCATTCATCTAATTAAAGGTTTAAGGTTGCCATGGTTTCACATTCTCTAACATGTATAAGAAGCTTGCTCCATAGGTGAGGGATGCATTCACTGATGAATTTTCTCTGAAATGAGACAGGAAGTTCCATTGAATTATGAACTCAGATCTTTGGATTTGGAGTCCGGTGTACTAAACAAATAGCTTAAGTAAAATTCCCACTTAGCTAACCAGACATTCTGAAAAAAAATGCCATTTAACAAAAGATATATTCATAAACCATAATGCATATGTCAGTCTTTTAAACATTTAAATTCCAGCAATCGTGATAATATCATGATAATATCGCCACCTTTTAAACATTTAAATTCAGAACCCTCACTCCTACAATTCAAAAAAAAGCTTAAACCACATCTCAATACTCTCTGGCAATGTCCCTGTTCCAAATCTGATTAACCACTATCATTTACCCTTCTCTTACCTCACTATCCTTAACCGCTTTTTAACAAGGCGCCTCGCCTTTGTAACTGACCTATGTTTTTTTTTATATGCTGCTATTGTTTTTTTTTTCCCAAGATGTGATGTATCTTTATATTGTATTTAGAACTCAACTATCTTCCTTTTTTTGCATTAACAATGTTCATATGTCTGTTATGTACCTGGAGCTTTTTTCCCCGGGCCTCCGCTGAAAATGGACATGTATCCAGTCGGACTCTCCCGGTTAACAAATGTAAAATAAATAAAATAAATAAATAGTACATAAAAATAAATCTACAAGTTGTCACATACATGGCATATGCCCGGCATATACATTCTTGAAAGCAAATTAGGCTTTTATTTTCTCCCTTGGACAGCACTGTGCTAGACACTGGGTTGTCTGCTCAGAAGATTTTTTTTAAAGTGCCATATTCCCCCTTTCTACCTAGGAAGCCATTGTTAACCAAACATCTTGAAGTTCAAACCTAAAGAACCCTGTCTTTTAATTTCTACAGAACTGTAAAGGGACAGCTCCAGTTTTTGAATCTAAAAGAAGCAATATATCTGGTGGCTAAATCCCATCATTCCTTTAGGGATGTCACTCTATGATGGCAAACAGTCAAAGTATGCTGTACATCTCAGTCATGGGAGAAGCCCACATTTATACTATTACTAATACTGACACAGTACAGAACAAAGGCTCAATTAAAAGACGGCAAATGAGCTACATCCAGTAAGCATATAACTAATAGAAATATCCTTTATTTATACATGGTACAACTCTGGGAAAGTTATATAAGTATGTACTGTTCCACTTCCTAGGTCAGCAATGAAAACAGGCAATAGTATCTTGCAAGGACTTACTGAGTATAAAGAGGCAATAAACATGAGCATAAAACAAAGAGGTGTTCTCTTCTTGGGTAACTGCTAAGTTACTCTCTGCTCACAAGTGTAACACTACATGCAGTACAAAACACATTACTTGGTGGAATCTCTAACTATACAAGTGGGAACTAAAAGAATAAACCTAGTTGTACTGGCACATTTACACTTATTACATAAAAACATTTTGCTTGTTGAAGTAAATAGAGTCTCAGATACAAACAAAAAGACAGCAGTTTTTGAACTGCCACACAATTTAAGCAACAGTAAAAGCAGACATGTACAACACATGGAAGCTAGTAAACACCTCCTGATATAGTTCCAGCTTTAAGAATTATTTATCAGCACAAAACACAATGTAATTAAGTAATGTTTGTCTGCATTTCTCATAGCCACAGTTTTAACTCTCACTGGGTAATTAAGTATCGCTCAGGGTAGCCCTGTGCCATCAAGCATATGATGTCTAATTACTTCGGAAACAACTCTAACATGATGCCAACATGTCATAAATACATTCAGTGTAGGACAGGAATTGATCTAGGAGTAAATAAAGTCAAAAGTAATGGTGATGTTTAGCCATTATAATTTATTTAAGCAATAACGCATGACATAGTGATGCTTTACTGAGGCTTAAACTAAGTAATATGCAGAGTTCTCATGAGAATCAATAAATCCTTAGTAGCTCGCACCTTGGAGTACTTTACTACAACTACACAAAGAGCTTTTATGCCATTTTTGTAATGTGTGATACACACACACACACACACACACACACACACACACACACACACACATACATATGTTTGTCTCAAGAAATATCAAATACTTCACAGAGGGAACAAAAACAGGCGATACAAATATATATATATATATATATATATATATATATATATATATATATATATATATATATATATATATATATATATATATATATATATATATATCTATATTGCAGGGCGTCAAGTTTCCCTGTACCCAGAGCTGGATCATGGTCTAAAAGAGCCCTGGTTAGTGTAATGACCCAACCCCCCCCCCCCCCGCCAGCCATTCCAGTGTCCCATTACTTGTCTATCTCTATCCATTTACGATAAACACTTTTCAAACTTGTGTAAGTCTGCATTCTATTTTTTTTTCTTTAATTTTACAATAATTACAGAGATTTGGATATACTTTAAAACTTTTATTTCTGATTTTATTGTGCAAACACTGACGTCTATTAGCTAAACAAACAGTCTCACAATGAAAACAGACTTAGCATGAGCAATAGAAAACTTCTCTTTACTTGAAACTCACATTCATTGAAATACATCTAGCCATTGGTGGATTGAGTTTATTGCATACTGGGATATTTTCAAACCATGAGACCCTGAACACAATTTTAGGACCATGCATAAATGCTTGTATTCATTGATTCACCTTCCTTTTTGGTTGTTTTATTGCATTTCTTATTTAATACAGCAACACTGGTCAGAGTGCATTTTGAATTTGTAGTTTTGAACATTGTTTTCCAGTGTGCAGGGAACAAAATGTATGAACCAATAATGACAAAGTACCCATTTCAGAACATTTCGACCATAAAAGGACATAAGCTGCTATCATGATATTCCATCAACATCCATATTCAACAATTATGACCACTTTATCAACTGTGTACACATCTCTGATTGTGATAAAACCTGCCATACTTTACACAAATGCACTCTAATCCTACAAAAACAGACTAACATGTTCTAACGTTATCAGCTTAGAAGGGTCATTTTTAAATACAGATATCCCCAAACCCAGAAATTATAGCTACATTGTTGACTGCATCCTCAGATGACTTGGAAAAAAAAAACAATGAGCAGAGGTACATGTTTCAAATGTGTTTCATTCAAACACACACTATCCAAAGACCCACATATGCACTCACACGCACACACACACACACACACACACACACACACACACACACACACACACACACACGCACACGCACACGCACAAACTTAGATCAATATACAAGCAATAAGGCAGGAGGGGGAATGCACAATGCAGATGTTACAGTACACCCAGGGATTATAATGCACTCACTATTGTGTTTATTTGTGCAATTCCATCTGTTAATGTGACCTCACATTCATTTTTGTAGACTGCCTTTTGGATTCAAGTTGCACAACTTGTTTGCTATAGCTCAGGAGATGATGATGATGATGGCCCAGTGACAGTATACTGAACTTTTAGGCTCAAAATGTTATGTTTGCCAGAATTATGGGGATTTGCAGAAAATAATGTTAAAAATGTGTATTGTCAATTTTAAATAGTTCACAGCTGTACAGGATTATACATATTAACTGTGGAATTTTGGTATGACATTTTAGGGACCATTTTATCAAACTATTGTGTGCCAGCTTACGATTTTCATTTGTAAATGTTCTTTTTCAGTGTCACATTTTAGGAGATGCTAGTGCACAGATTGTATACTGAACATGTGAGCTCAAAGTGTTAAGTTTCGGGAGACTTATGGGCATTTATTTTTTAAATAATGTTAACATTTTTATTTTTCCCCAGACATATTTCTTGTATATACAGGTTTCATAGGAACTGTTTTTGTTTCTGGAATCTTGGGGGGTTGTTTTGTTCAGTTTAAATATGCAGAAGCTGTGATTGCAGAGTCACATTTTCTACTTTAGGTCAGTTAGCACTGAGACAGAAAACTAATGGCTGCCACTATTATTTTGAAGGGTGTGTGGGAGAAGGGATCTTTGACTGAGCAAGAGGCCTAGATGGCCTGCACTGGCTTTCTCCAGCATACAGAGCAAAAACGTTGTACAGGTTGATAGCAATCTGAGTGGCCGGTCTTCCTTGCCCCTACTCCAAATGTATGCATGCACAGCAAGTGAGTGTGTGAATATGTAATATATATGAGTTTACATTATTTTAATGGAAATAAAGTTTTGTCAGAATGCATTCTGCCAACACACATAAAAAATTTGATTACCTAATCCACTGAAAACCAATGAAAAATACACAAACACATATCAGCATTACTCTAACTATACTAACTTTGACCTCAAACAACAATGTGGACAAGGAGAAAAGTACAGTTGTGTACATAAATGTAGACGTTCGAGTGTATTCACTGTTGCAGTCATCACACTTGGGTTATCTGCCTGCAAGTAGCCCTCAGTTGGCCCAAATACCAGAGTCTTAGGATTTCTGTGTCAGATGCTGTCACTTCTTCCATGATGTCAGGTCATCAGGGATATAAAACAGGCAGCTGACACCATTACATCAGTTTTTCTTGCCCCAGATGTCAGTAGCCCCCAAACAGGAAGCTAGTATATGGTGGGGAACACCACCAGGAAAAAGTAAATACCAGTGCCATTAGGAATGGCCATAGAGAGGACAGGTAGAAAGAGAGAGAAAGCCAGGGGCTGGAGGGAGGGAAACCAGGACTGCAATTGTGAATACACTCGAACATCTACATTTATGGTAAGTGTACACAACTGTACTATGTTCTTCGTGTTTCACTGTTGCAGTCTTCACACTTGGATTGATTCCCAAAGCTGAGGAAGGGTGGAGGCTGGCTAGTAGGCCATGCAAGACTGCTGTAGCAAATCCAGCTCTGGATTTAGAAAAGCTAGGCAAGTGGTAATGCTTGGTGAAGGTGTGTACAGAACTCCAGGTTGCAGCTTCCAGAATGCCTCTGGTAGGGACCCCCCCCTGAAAAATGCTGTAGAGGTGGAGGTAGCCCTAGTGGAATGTGGTCTGATCCCCTGTGGGGTACGTTTTCCATAGTGCTGGTAGCAGAAATGGATGCAGTGTGCTATCCATTTGGAAATAGTTTGCTTTGAAATGGCCTTACCCTTTGCCCCTGTAGCAAAGCTGACTAGCAGCTGGTCAGATTTTCTGAAAGGTTTAGTTCTGTCAAGGTAGAACCTGAGCTGTCTGTGCATGTCCAAGGAGTGTAGGATCCTTTCCCCTTTATTCTGAGGGTTAGGGAAGAAGGTTGGCAAATGGATGGATTGGTTTAGAGCCACACTGGACACCACCTTAGATATAAAAGAGGGGTTAGTCCTGAGGGAAACCCTGTCAGCATGGAAAATAATGAAGGGTTCCACAGCCATTAGTGCCTGTAACTCAGATACTCTTCTTGCTGAAGTTATGGCTAAAAACAAGGAATTTTAACTCTGCTGAAGCTGCAGGTTCAAAAGGGGGAAGCATGAGCTTTTCCAGTATAAAGTTAAGGTCCCAGGCAAGGGTGGGAACTCTCCTAGGGGGCCTTAAGTTGTTAGCCCCCTCTCAGGGACTGTTTGATGAGAGGGTGAGAAAATAGAGGTGGCTCAGTATTATAATGAGCTGAGATGGCAGAGGCATGAATCTTAATGGAGGAGAAGGATAGGCCTCTCTGTGGAGTAGCTCTGCTAGGTAATCCAGGATTACAGGTAAGGAGGGCAATGCTGTGTCCCTCCCTTGAGACTGATTCCAAGAACAATATCTTTTCCACTTTTCAGCATAGGATTTCCTAGTACTAGGCCTTCTGACTTCAAGAATGAAGTCCAGCACCTGTTTGCTGAGGGTTGCTGGTGGTGTATTAAAGGGATAAGCCAGGCTGCAAGGTTTAGGGATTGCAATTGTGGATGCAAGATCTGTCCCTCCTTCTGGGACAGCAGGGTAGGAGTCTGGTGAAGGTGCCAGGGTAGCACTGTTGTAAGACTGTGCAAGAGTGGTACCAGTGCTTGTGTGGCCAGTCTGGGGCAATAAGAATTGCTCTTGCCCTGTCCTGTTTTATCTTGAGTAGTACTTTTGAGAGGAGGGGCAGAGGGGGATAGGCATAAACTGAGAGGTTTTCCCATTGAAAGAATAGGGCATCCACCTTTCAGGCCCTGCTGTGAGGGTTCCTGGTGCAGAATGTGCTCAACTGGTGGTTCTCTGGGGAGGCAAATAGGTCCACCTCCAGTGTCCCCATCTCTGGATCAGAAGGTTGAAGGTGTTGGGCTCCAATTTCTACTCCTGTGTGTCTAGGAGATTTCTGCTTAAGTCGTCAGTCAGTGAATTTTGTTTGCCTGGCAGGAATTGAGCTTGTAGATGCACTTGGTTGCTTAAGGCTGTGTTCCACAGGGCCATGGATAACCTGCAGAGTGGGAAAGAATGCCCCCCCCCCCCCGCTTGTTGTACCACATAACTGTGGTGTTGTCTGTTTTTATAAGCACTTGTTTTGGAAGGATTAGTTATTTGAAGGTTATCAGAGCATTATGTACAGCTAGCATTTCTTTTTGACTGATGTGCAGGAAAATCTGGACTGGGCTCCAGTGGCCCTGAATGCATTTGCCTGCCATGTGAGTCCCCCATGCATAGTCTGATGCATCTATTTTCAGGGTTTGGGCGGCAAGGGGTTGAGTGAAAAGCAGTCCCTTGTTGTGGTTGCATGCTTCTGCCCACCAAATAAACTCTACCCTTAGATATGTTATGATTGGAATGACTGTTTCCAGGTCCTGAGAATGTTGGCACCAAAGACTTTTTAAGTACCATTGAGTTTTCTCATATGCAGTCTTGCATATGGAATTAGCAGAATACATGAGGCCATGAACCCTAGGGCTTGCAGATAGCTGGGTTCTGGTGGCCATTTGTTTGAAGTAATTTGTCAGATAGACCTGTTTTTCTGAAGTGAGAAATGCCATCTGTGAAGTTGTGTCCATGCTTGCTCCCAGGAATACAATCTTTTGACTGAGTGCCAGTTGTGATTTCTTTTCGTTGATGGTGTACCCCAATGAAGTGAGAAGGCTTTTTAGAAATGCCAGGTGCTGAAGTAGCAATTCCTGACTGTCTGTCTGAATCAGGCAGTCATCTAAGTATGGGAAAATTTGGATATTTCTCTGCCTGCTGTATGCAATGGCTGGAGCCAGGCACTTTGTGAATACTCTGGGCGCAGTAGATAAGCCAAAGGGAAGTGCAGTGAACTGATAGTGCATACAGCCTGCCCAAAAGCGTAGATATTTTCTGCATGACTCCCTTATGGGGATGTGCAGATAAGCTTCTTTTAAGTCTAGAGTGACTAACCAGGCATCCTTGCCTAGCACAGGGAGAAGCTGTTGCAGGGTAAGCATCTTAAATTTTGGGACCACCACAAATGTGTTGAGGTTGATAGATCAAGGACTAGGCTCCAACAGCCGTCTTTTCTGGGCACCAGGAAAAGTCCGGAGTAGAAACCCTGCTCCCTTTGTTCTACTGGAACAGGTTGAATAGCTCTGATATTGAGCAGAGAAAGTACTTGCTTTTGAGCCTCTGCCCTCTGGTTTGGAGGAAGGTCTGGAAACCCGCTTGGGGTTGACAACATATGGAAGTAGAATCTGTACCCTTGGGATGCAATGTTTCGGACCCATCTGTCCTGAGTAATAGACATCCAGTTTTTTGCACGAAGGGCAAGTTTTCCTCATAGGGGCACAAGTAGTTGGGCAGGGCTGGGAAGGATAATTGAAAAGTCATTGTGAACTTTTCCATAAGGGGGCGGCTTAGGAGTTCCTGTTTTTGAGGTGGGAGCACTCCATTGTTTACATCTCTGCATACCTGAGACTGTAGTCTGGGTGGCCTGTTTCCCCTGGGTTTAGTCTGAGCAGGCCTGGAAGGGGCTGGAAAGGACCAGTTTTTAGAAGGCCAATGCTTACTGAACCTAGGTGGCTGCACTTGTAAGAATTCTTTAACAGTTTGCATAGATTTAGCTTTTTCTTCCATCTTTTTAAGAACCTCTTCTGCTTTGGTGCCAAATAAACAGTCCTTATTTAAAGGAGCATCTAATGATTTGGATTTGACATGATCTGGCAAGGTTTGTTTCTTCAGCCAAGCATGCCTTCTCAGTACATACCCAGTGACTGCAGCCCTGCAAGATGCTTCTAGGGCATCAAAGCCACACTGCAAAGTATGATTACTAACTTGGTTTGCAGACTGCATTAGCTGTAAGTCTTTATTTCCTGCACAATCTGGAAGTAACACCATTTTGTGTTTAATTAGTTCCATGATATGCTGCTGGTACTTCAGCATGTGAAACTGGCAATTCAATGCCCTGATGGCAAGAGTTGCAGAGGTATATACCTTCTTACCCCATCTGTCTAAAGCTCTGGAATGCCTGTTTGAAGGGGTAGGATTTTTGGCTGCAGTAGCCTTAATACCTTTAGGTCCCTGGGAAATGGTCTTTGGATCCGCAGAAGGATCCTTGAAGAGAAATTTGTGGAAATCAGGTATTCTGTAGTACCTGTCATGTTTCCTAGGGGCTGGGGGTAAAGTATCTGGAGTAAGACTGGATTCCATAAAAACATCATCTACAACATCTAGGATGGAGGTATAGCTACAGGCCTGTGCTGAGGCAACTCTAAAAATGCTCTGAGTCTCTTTTTAGACTGAGGGCAATCCTGGCATTCCCAGCGGGAATGCTCTCTTAAAGTATACAGGGTTTCACCAAAAGAAAAATCCTCTGGAGGGGAGGCAGAGGGGCTGGATTCCTCTGCATCTGAATCCTCATAAGTTGATAAGGGCATGTCCTGATAATCACAAGGGTCAGAGTCATCGGACTCCTGGTCTGTATAATCAGAATGAAACTCAGTTCTTTGTCTCTTAGCATGGGAAGGCTGGCTTCCCCTAATTAGGGTAATAAGGTCTTCAGCCATTGTAAGCATTTGTTTTTGTGGCATGCGCTTTGGTTGTCACTTTCCTAGGTGTAGTGCGTACTCTGGGCTTTAGAAACTCGGTCGTTTTAGCTAAAAACGAAGTTGTGGGTTTATTTCGAACATCGGTAGATCGGAATACACCGTCAGAAGCCAGTGCCTGCACAGCGGCTTCAGACCCATCCAAGGTAGAGACATCCGCAGGTTCTACAGTCGAAGAAGCATCTCGCGGCATACCGGACTCCGAATGGGTCTCAGCAGAGGCCTGCGAATCTGTAGAAGTGGACATCAGGGGCTGCAAAGGTGCCTCACTGAGTACCGGTGAACTGGCGACTAGCTTAACAGAAGCATTGTCGGCAGTTTTGGACCTATGCAGCCTCTCTCTGTCTTTACCTTTACATTTTTTCGGAAGATCGGTAGTCAGATGGCTTATCAAAGCCATTTCGGAATACGGAGATCAAGAGTGAAAGAATTTAGCATCAAAGCCTGACGACGAATGGTTTGGGCATTAAACAAGGCACAAAACCTACAGCGAGAGACATTGTGGTTTGGGCCTACACAGGTGACGCAGTAAGAATGAAAATCTCTATGAGGTATTTGCTTTCCTCAGGCAAGACAATTGTTAACTTTTTCTGACATCAGTTAGAGCAAGAAAAAAGGATCCCCAATGGGGTACTTAGCTATAGAAGACTTCAGGATTACAAACTCAAAAACCAAAATTCCAGGTAGCGGCCGACCAGCACTTGCGATCTGCTTCTGTTTTGGGCTCCTCCTCGGCAAGAAAGACTGATGTAATGGCATCGGCTGCCTGTTTTATACCCCTGATGACCTGACGTCATGGAAGAAGCAACAGCATCTGACGCAGAAATCCTAAGACTCTGGTATTCAGGCCGACTGAGGGCTACCTGCAGGCAGACAACCCAAGTGTGATGACTGCAACAGTGAAACATGAGGAACATCTTCCTTTATCCTACTGTTCAGTAATCTCATTCTGAGCTAGACCCACTGCTTTCAACAAATCAGTGAATCCTAAAGTCTACTTCTGTTTTGATGGAAGAAACAATTCAATGTCAGGAGTAGGACCATGTATACTGCACACACACACACACACACACACACACAATACTTATTAAAAAATAGTAAACACGAGGAAAAAAAAATCAAAAAATCAAAATGCAACTATATATATATATATATATATACACATACAAATATATATATATATATATATATATATACATACATACATATATTATAGACGCACACACACACACACACACACACACACACACACACACACACACACACACACACACACCCTCACACACACAAACGTTCTCTCTCTCACTCTCTTTTTCTGAGTTAAAGCACAGGACTTCTGAACTGCAATTTTAATTATGTGATAACAAACAGTGCCTTTAGAAATATGAGCCTAGAAAATTTAGTATGACAATTGAACCTAAAGATTTATAACTGTATGTAGATTTACTTTCATGAATAAGACATTCCATCCAAACTGTTAGCACACAATGAGAAGTTCAAAGTAAGCCTTGTAACACACTCCAGAAAGGAGTTTCAATAGTAGAAGTCAACGGTGGTGGACTGCTAAAATAAATCAGGCTGTATATAAAGACTGACAGTATTACACGTATCGCTAAGCTATCCTTTACGTGAAACTACCAATTAAACTTATTTGCAGTCATTCAACTGTCTATGTGCATTAGTCATTCATTTCTAGCCAGAGGTCAGAACTAAAGGAGTTGGAAATGTAGACTGAAAATATAATTTTTTGTTAAAAAGAGGCAGTCAACAGCAATTTTCATTCTGAAGGACTGCTCCTGTTTTCCTTAGATATAAGGTCATGCCTGGATCTATGAACTGTGACATACGGAGTAGCATTTTTACCTGCTCTCTTACTTTGTGTCTTTCGGCTTTTCCCGGTTAGTGGTCGCTACAGCGGAACTCCCGTCCGCTAATGATTGGCAGTAGATTTTTACGTACTGGCTTGCCGGGCCTAACACACAACCTTCAACGAAGGAACGCCCATTCACACATGTCGCCACACAGAAGATGCTCTAACTGAGAATCGAACGGAGCAACATCTTACTGTGAGGCGTGCTCTCTTACTTAGTGAAGCTCCTTATTTATTCCTCATCCATCAGTGCAAGTTCAGTAATGAAGTTTGTACAGTTTGATGTGGAACATGCAAGTGAGAACCATTAATTCAAATCTCTTTTAACTAGTGAAGTCATAGCACAAATGATAAAATAAAAGGCAGAGCTTTAACTCAAGTTACTTACCCTCTGACTGACTACTATGAATTCATAACACATTTCTTACATAAAGACGGAAAATATCAATACATAAACATTCTAGTGTTTTCTATGCTGACTTATCATCATCTATCAGATAAGATATGTACTCTGGTTTCAAGGCATATACACAGCTTACTATAGAACCATTGCAGAATCTAAAGGCTACATGTAATGAATTTTTAAAATCCTCAAAGTGCCATATAAAATGTCATACCTTATCAAAATGTGAGCTACATGTAGAAAGCTGTGGCTTTTTACTGCAAGAAGTCAATACTGCTCAAATCCATATCAATGTAGGTCATAAACATAGTACAATTCCTATATTTCTTCACAGATTCTTTGGTTAAGGAATTTTTAACAGACTAGATATTTTGATGTCCACACAATGGATGATGAAGAAACGAATTTAAGCCATTCTAGCAATATGCATTTTCACTATCCAGACTGCTAGGGGAGAGACAGTAAGTAGCACAATCACAAAATAATTGACTACCTACAATTTTTACCAAAAGCGTTTTAGAAGAAGGTGAGGAAATACCAGTGAATCTGGTAATGCCAAAGGGTCAGTGCTGTGGGCATACTAGATTAGCATAAATACATATACAATACAATAATACTGACAACTTTAAGCTGGATAGTATTATTGCTAAGGAACAGGACAATTGAGGGCTCCAATGACTTTTTGGATAACATTTAACAATGCTAGAAAACATAGGCTCTGGCTAAATATGTAAGAACAGTAAGATTATAAAAAAATAAGAAGTACAGAAAAGCAAAACCCAAGATCTCAAAAAATGATGATTATAAAGACTTAGGAATTACATTATTTTTGGCCCGCACATTCAGGCAGCATGTAATATGTCAATTTAATATTCTAAGCATTTCCACTGTTATGTAACTACAGGGGGTCCATAAACTGGCATAGACAGCAATCCCATGGGCACCTCATATGACTAGAGAAAGAAATATAAACAATCAAATCAGAGGACAATGATGAGAGAAGTTGGCACTGGACCACTGGTCCATGAGTTACACGAGACTCTGATCTTATTTTATCATTTAAAGCATTCACAGGCAAATTCCTTTTTATCCTTTTGGGACTGAGGAAAATAAACAGAATGCTCAAAGAGATGACCAGTTAAGGTTTCAAATGTCAGCAGGCCAAGGCCAACCAACACAGACAAAGGACAGTACACTAGGAGACCAGTGAGGCTACAGAGAGGATGACCAAATAAGACGTTACTTTCCATGGCCTGATATGAATATGAAAAGAAAATGGTGTGTTTCATATGAATGTGGCAACTGAAACAACAGCTTCCACTGCACATTTAATTTAGGAAATATTGTTATTTTTTACTGATGACTACATCTTCTGTCTGTGATAGTATGTACCACACAGACACCTACTTAGAACAGACAAGACGAGTATGTGCTCTCCTAGCATCAAAATGAAAGGACTGATGAGACTTGGAAAAAAGAGAAGAATAAAGCTGCCATGACAGTTACTGAGCTAATTATGCAGCAGTTCTGCAAGTCTAATCTAAAGCCAGCTATACCAATTGGCCAAGACTTGCCAAATACTCATGTATGAAGGGTACTGGACTGTTCCTGGTTTCTGCAATGTCTAAGGCACTTACAGAGAAATGCAGCAGAGCTGATCTGCCACAAATCAATACAGTCAGTTGAAAGAGAAAGTTGCAGTGTGCTAATCCAAAGATAAAACTGTAGAGTCAGTTGTAAGGGAAGCATGCGATTCTCAGTCCTGAAATGTGAATAACCATGTACTTCTTAAGCTAGAAGGATGCAGAGCATTATGAAAGAGAAACTTTTGCAGTATGTATCCAAACATAAGCCTCCTGCAGACTTAGATGGGAAACTTCACTGTCATTACTGGGGAGCAATTCTGCACAGACACCAAGCGCAAGCAGGTTAGGTGCAGTGAAAAGGTGACACTCTCCTAGTCTCTCGGAAAGTGAATTTGCAATTATCCAGTATTGTTTGTGAGCAACTGCCCAAAAGGGAAGGTTGCAGTACAATTATTCAGTAATAAAATCCCATACTCAATCAGCACACAATGTCACAGTGAATTTATCCAACAAGAAGTCTGCAGCACTGGAAAACCATGCATTGTAATTACGCAGGCAGACAGGAAAGTTTGAGAGACTGCAGTCCAAGTAGACATTAGCTGAGCCATACAATAGGGGAAAGGCTGCAGCACAGCTACCTGGACATAAAACTCTGGACCTTACTGTTACGCATTTAACAAATGAAGTGTCAGACAACAAAGGGTGCAGTGGGGTTCCCCATCAAAAATATGAACAGCAAAATAAGACACCTCACGGGAAAACACAGCTATCTGCAACAATTCCACAGTCGCACAGAAAAACGTGGTGCAGTTAAAGCAACAAGAAATGTTTAACATCACTGCAGGTGAAAACGGTGATGCAGTTTTACAGGATTAGAATGATGACACTGACCAGAACAATAAAGGTGGAGGGCACTTCTCAAGAACTCAAGGTGGCGAACCATTTAGAAAGGAAATCTGCAGTTTTATTAATACAGTGATAAACTGCAGGTGACCCACAAAAGTAAATGCTACAATGTAACAGGTCCCCAGCCTCACCTGGAAGGGAAAAATCTACAGACACACACTAAACAGAGAAAGTGAAGTGTGGTTACATAGCTATAACATCTACAGAGACCACAATAAATAATGGCTCTTATGTAATTATTCAGACATTACATCTGTACAGCTTCTTGAAGGAGCCATCTTTACTAAGGAAACACAGTCATTAAGCTCTTGGAAAGCTCAGAAGATACATCTGCAGTGCAGGTAACAAGGCACAATAATCAACGGTGACGACAATAAAAGACAAGTACTTTGTAAGTACATTATAGAAAACCTGAGAAGTACATAATTCAGTACTTCAATCTGCATTTCATATATATTACTCATCATTCAGATTACTTAATGTTATATACAGATACACAATACTTTTATTGCAATTGTTTGTTTGCTTCTAGAGTTATTCCAACTTCAAATTATTTTCTGCTGTGAAATCACAAACTGGTGTCATGAGTAACTATGTAAACATGTTGCTAATACTGCATTATGTTATTAGGAAGAAAACCAGCAATACAAACCGATTATCCCATGACTGATCAAACTATTGGAAATCAAATTTTATTTGAAAGCATTACCTCAGCAAAAACAAGAACATGAATTATAAACTTAACTATATACTAAATATATTTTTACTGGTAAACTGTCTATACTTTAACTTATCAAACAATGTAATCTTTTTTTATAATTGCCATAGAAAACATTGCTATAGAAAAGTAACTTCATAATGCTGTGTCCCAAAAATGAATTCTTAATAGAATGCTGTACATGTAAAAAAGCAGAAAACATTAATTTTGATCTCAATGTTTTTTACTTCAGCTACGGCCCAATACTAATCATTAGGAAGGTTATATTTCAGTTAAGCATCACAAGAAAATGCATGCAAAGTACATACATTCCCATTAATCATGATGCAGCACTATCCGTTTATGTTTCCTTGAATTATAACAGAGAAACATAACGAGGTTCACTTAATCCATTTTAACAATGACAATTATCAAGTTAACAGCAATGATCACAAATGTAAGTACTTGTAAATGAATACCTGCAACAGACAAATTCTAGTGCTTCAGGTTTCTGGCATGTCAAAATGACACTGATGTCAGAAGAGAGCCTGTTACTTCGCAGAAAAACAAAATACCAACGTACTTTGGGAGCTGTCTTAGTGGTAAAGGTTACACAGCCTGAAACACACACACACACACACACACACACACACACACACACACACACACACACACACACACACACACACACACACACACACACTCATATGGATATAGCAAAAACAAGCAGAACTTTTTATCTATTTATTTGACACACACACACACACTCATATGGATATAGCAAAAACAAGCAGAACTTTTTATCTATTTATTTTGAGTGTGTGTGTGTGTGTGTGTGTGTGTGTGTCTTGCTATAGACTGGCATCCAGTGCAGGATGAGTTTCTTTGTCTTGCACTCACAGAGTACTAGGATAGGTTTCAACTCCTGGTGATCATGAATTGGGTGAAGCAGGCAACTGAAGAATGAATGAATGAGTGGAAGAAAATAGAAATGCCCTTCAAACATACTGTAAAATTATATTTCTGGAATACTTTCAGTGGGCACTGATTTACATGTCTTTCCTAAGCAGGAATACAATTTCATGAAACTTAACAGGTGAGCAATTCTGGATTATTGTCCACAGGTACTAATATGTTAAACCAATGACAGAGAGTTCACATGTAATCAGAAGGGAAGATGGGTACATTGTAGTATATTATATTATTCACACTTTGTATTCTTCTACTTACATACAGACTATGTCATACAAGGTATAAAGGAAAGGCAGTTGTCAGTAACCGCTTAGTTAACAGTTACTTGAAAACTTCTGACAGCTCAGGTTGTCAAGGAACATCAAAAGTAATCACTACCCAAGTCATTACTGACCTACAAGTTTCCAGTATTCCCTTTAGCTTATGGACTTCTGTAGTTTTTAAATAACTTGATACGAAAACTTACAGAAAAGCTAAAAATCTACTTCGAATGTTCGAATCCAGTTACCATCCTAGGAATGTTCTGTGAGATACCTGTCAGAATGTCTGATATGTTTGAACTTTTTTAACTTATTATTAATTTTGAATATAATCAAATTTATTTATTTATTTATTTCAGTGTGATGATCGGGGAAGTCCACTGGGCCTAAAAAGAGCCCATTTTCAGTGGAGAAAAGCTCTAGTAACAATGACAAACATATTAGCATATACAAATGCAAAGCAAAGAAGTCATACAGCTTTTTATATATATATATATATATATATATATATATATATATATATATAAAGCATGTATAAATTATTTTATATATATAAAGTATGTATTACAATATACAAGATCCATACAATAAACGTTCACCACCACTTAACTGTAGTGTTCCTGACAGCCATGTTTGTTATTATTTCTTTCTTTAATTCTGACAAAGTGGGATGGATGCACACATTACACAGCAGCACAGTGACGCTGATTCCCAGAAGGCTTCACAGTTTTGTTAAATGTATCTAAATGCAAATGTTTATTTTTAAGTCTCCTGGACAGCAAGAAAACTTGTAGAAGTGTTATAGTGAACATTTAACAAGAGTAAGACAAAGAAAATGGCTTTTATCTGGCAATATCAGCAATGTGGGCCACTTCCCTGAAAAGTAACAATCTGAAATGTCAGCACCCATGAGAGCGAGTCTCAAAACACAGACACTGAATGGTCAAAAAAGTAGACTTGTAAATACCAAGTCTGAGATGGCCATTTACGAGAATATTCCCTATATATATATATATAAAGTTCAAAGGGGGGATGCAGTGGGACTTGCTCCCCTGCACAAAAGAATTTTAAAGGAAAAGAGTGATGTTTGAGATTCGCTCTTCTCCTGTAGTTTTGGCCTTTTTTTTGTTTTCAGCTTGTCGGCACTCAGCATTTTGAGTGCTGACATTTCAGCATGGAGCCCTACTGAAATGGTTTTCCTGTACTAGATATGACATAGAATGCAATATAATCACATTTATGACACAGCAAATGCAACATAACTGTCCTGTTATTGGCCATGCTGTTATATAACAGCCCGAGTGCTCAACAGTCACATAAATAACGTACACAAGATGTTCCCAGGTAACCATCTTCTGCTGGAGAGGCTCATCATTTGGCTGCACCTTCTGTAGAAACAATGCAAGATGATTCACTGATGCAAAAAATGAAGGCATGATGCCTTTGCTTGTATGCCATCTGTGACAGTAAACACTAGTGTGACAAAACTGTACGTTGCAGTACTAACATCTCCTGATAATCTCTGTCAATGTCTGTATGGTGCAGTCAGTTAGCACCATAGGTTCTTACTCCGAGACACACTACCTGTAAGGTGTATGAAATGCAAATCTAGTGTGAAATGTAACTTTACATAGACAAAATCAAACTGCATATATTGTAATATTTTAATAGTCCTTACTGCAGGATTCTAAAACAATGTGCAACCCTTCATCTGAATGAAATTGGTGGTTTTGTCTTCTTAATATTTATAGCATATGAGTTCCTCTTTTCTTCACTCCAAGCATTAAAACTTGGTAGAGTGAGATAATCAGTGTTATCATGGCCTTTAAACACTAACTGTAGGTTGTCTTAGGTTGTGCTACAGATGAAACCACCACTTTTCAAATGAAGGCATGATACTTGGGATACAGTAATGAATAGTCGACTTCATATTCCTTTCTATCAGGCTAAACAATTTCTGGAACTGCTAAGTTTTATATGTAAAGTCAATAAAGTAAAGCAAGTAACTTATCAAAGGCAATCCAGACCTGAAAGAACTATATGAGACAACACAAAGCACATAAAATCACCGAGGGGGGTACATGCAACTGCTTTTCTGTGCTGAACTTGTAACTGAATATAGCCAAACACACACTGTTTCCTATGAAGATCCACATTTGTCAGGCAAATTATCAGCCTGACTACTATATTCTTCCTCTTGTGTAAAGCCATCAGCATACCCAGGGGTGACACATTATCCTAGCCACACTGGCTGCATCTGTTCTTAGTCTAACACATGTATGATTTATAGATGTTTTATTAGTGAGATTACATTACTAATGCTACAGAGCACTGTCTAAGACAACTAAGCCTCGTGCCTAATACTGTCACCTAGCAGACAAGTCATAGTAATGCCGTATAAAACAGCTTTTCAAAATATTGCATATTTTATTTCATCCTTTACTAAGGTTTTACCTAATTTTTTTATAGTGTTTTCTATTTTTATTCTAGCATGGAGAATAGACTTTACAGGGCAATAGTGCAGTCACATCTGCTGACCGGTATGAACAAGTACCAAACGGTTCACATTAATGCTGCCTTATATGCCATTCATACCAAACTTTAGGTGAGCTAGCTTATCTCCGCAAAAGTGCACTTGAATATAAACAATGGTGCACTATCTGAATCAGCAACACAAAAATATATTAAGGTTATAAAGACAAGCAGCAGAAATGATTATGGAGAAGAGATGAGCATTCAGAGTATATCAGCTAGTACAGTAGAGCACAGAAGGAGATTTCACTGTTAACAAAATCACCATCCTGCAGTACTGAGTTAATTTTCCGCAGTGTCACTATTCCTATAATGCAAACTTAAACAAGTTAGGTAACCAGACATCTCCCACAGTGCCTCTGTGAGGGAGTCACATGTGGCTAGTAGGCTTACCTGCTTAAGAGTTAAATAAATAAAAACTGGCAATACAAAACATGCAAAACAGAGAACTGCATTGATAAAAATACATGGAGAGCATCTCAGGTCACTGAAGGTAATTTTAGCAAATGTAAAATGATTTAAGTAAATTTGCCAAAACCACATTTGGTGACAATAGAGTTTAGCTTTTTCTCCACTGTTATGCAACATGAGAGTTGGTATATGTACGTTTGGTTGGTGGGGGTTTGCTCTAAGCAAAATAATTGACTCAGAATGCTTGATGCTTGCTGAAGGCAGGTTTGGTGAACATTTTTTGATAATTTTATGTTCACCGAAACAATCAGCATTGCAAAGCCTCACAGTGAGACAAGAACAGGAAAAAAATTACAAGAGTGATCAAAAACTTAAAGGGATGGGTATTTTTATAATACGTACAAAGGTTTAGCTAACGGGGACAGAAAATGCAGAAATGCTGAATTGCTACTTTTGCTTAATTTTTGCTAAAGATGAGGAATTAAAGATAATCACAAGTCAAAATATTCTGAAATATGAATAGCTGACTGAATCTTATTCAAAGAGGAAACTGTCCCAAAAAATGTTTAAACTGAAAGTAAGTAGCAGACATGAGGACCTGACTGTTTCCTCCCCATGATCCTTGAGGAAGTAAGAGTAAAACTAGTGAAACAGTTTACATGTGAAATATGCCTTTCACATATCGTTAGAAGGAGAGGGATGCCCTTCTTGATAGCATGAGGTAAGATGTTACTCCATTCCATGACAGTGGTAAAATAGGCAAGAAGTACAACAGATGCATGACTAATTGTCCATCAAAACCAAAGCAGGGATGTGGATGCGAGCCCTCTAGACTTTAGAAAAATCTGGCAAAGCACCATGCAAATGGGTAAAAGTTAACCTTGGGCCTAGAAACAATGTGTCGACATAACAGAACTGAGAACTAGGGAAAGACTAAACTAGTATAAAGCCAGTAGTAGGTAAGCCCAGTGAAGTCAAATAAATAAGAAGCATATATTCTGTAATGCAGATGTCTACAACATGCACATACAGCTTTCTCAGCAGTTGCAAGTTCCTGCTAAGCTTCTGTCAATGTAGGGGCTGTGAAAGGATGCTCAAACATCTACTTACTGTACATATAATGCAATTAATTTTATTACTGCAAGCTATCATGATCGATTTTTCCGTGCTTTCACTTATTACAATTAATTATATGCAATAGTAGCAGCACCATTATACCTGCTAGTGCTAATTTATGTTTGTTCTTTTTTTTTCTTTACTATTTGCCAGTTATTTGCAAAGTATTGCTTTTGCCTGTTCTTGCCTCATGTTTACATTCTTGCTGTATTCTGTATTTGCCTTTTTGCCCCGGGAAATGACTGAAAAGGGTCTACAGACCAGCTCATACATCCAGTTAACAAACTTAAATAAATAAATAGTCAGGAAACCCTCCTACATTCCAGGTAATTTCCAAGGGAAAATTTTCAAAATCCAAAAATGTCATCCTATCAATGTACTTACTCTTCCTTTGTCACACCCATCATCAAATGACGTACAAATCAAAGCATAGCTATAACCTGGAAAGCCCCCCCCCCCCAAACTCAAAACAAGAAAATTAAAGGCCTTAAATCCTTCAACTATCCTGCTAGATTAGCATGCCTCTCCTTACACTCAGCAACCTACTGGCTGCTCCAAGTTGATCTCTGTCTCACATTATGAACCATGAAATACCCAATCCTATTTGACCTCCTATTTTTTCACAAAACCATTGGCTGTAAAACCACCTGCACTACAGGCCTAAACCTACACCAAGAAATAAACAAGACTCACAGGTTCATAACTCAGCTTATTCACACCCTTAGGAATAAGTTACCACTGCAAGTCAGAGAGAGCACGATTTTGTCTGCTTTTAAGGATAGTCTTAATGATTGGATGGGTGGATCCAAATTTATACCAGGGTTATCATGTATGGCCCTACTTAAACTGGGTTAGAAGGAAACCACTATTACACAAATGGTAAAGGATGGCAATAACTTTTAAGTGTGTCAGTGGCTAGGCATCTCATGGTCTCCATCATCACTTGCCAAGTTGTTGTTCCTATAACTGAAGAAATAGTTATAAAACATGCACTCATAATGTGGGGCACAAGTGATAAGAACAGAATATGGAAATGTAATCAAGTTATCCGTTTTCCTCCTCCTGTCAGATGTTACCAACGGCCTAACATTATTCTGAAATACTGATGCCAGCTCTTTAAGAGACAACAGATTATCCAGGTCACTGTAAACATTCCTATTTAGGGCATATGTTTGAATTTCTTTACTTTTCATGGGAAATTATCACAATTCCCCGAGTGCCTTGTAAAAATAGACAAAAAAGGCCTGCTTCATTGCACATCACAGCCTACAAATGTTACATCAGCATGTAGGGGAGGTAGGGTCTAACTTGCAGTACTTTCAAAGCTACCACCCAAATGGATATGGTGGCTCTAGGGCAGACTGACCACCACATCAATTGTAACACTGCATAATATCCTCCTACTCATCAAACCAATATGAGAAGGCTGACACCCTAAGTCAAGTGGAGTTAAATCAGATAAAAGGGATGACATAGAAGTTAGTAGAAAGCTTATAAAAATCTAGCACATAAACCCGCCAAAAAAAAAAAAAAAAAAAGAAAGAATAAAACAAGTACTGCTTGGTTTGAATAAAGAAGAACACATGCAGATGACTACATTACACTGCCACTATTCATTTACGACCAGCAAAGATTAAAACTCAATTAATAGAACACAGCATAGCATCAGTCATTCTTTCCAGAATAAACAGCTGTACGTTTGTCTGTTCAAATTCAGAAGAATTAAACAAAAGCTTCTTTCAAAATGCAAAATGCCACTAAAGGATGTGCCATTACAATATTTTTCATTACAATGTGTATTTTAAAGGATACTGATGCCATAGTTTCGATATACTCCTTACATCAAAAATCTTAATGGCATACTTCATAACGCCTATCTGACTCCAATCATTATAAATAAAATACACCCAACCACCTCTCCATTCTCTTCCTATTGTGATAATCATAAGGCTGATGTCCTCCACATCTTCTGGAGCTGCAAGTGCACCTACAAGCTATAGTGCTCACTTAGACTCCAACTAGAAAAAATGGGCTATGAAAAGTCCACCTTATCTTGGAAACTAGCTCTCCTACATATCATCCCCGCAGGCCTGTCTAAACTACAAACACGTATATTAATAACACTAGTTTCTTTACTTAAATACATTACATTACACTGGAAGGAAACAGCATCACTCACATGGGAGGGTTTCAAACAATTAGCTACCAAACACCTACTAGCTCACAAATATTTAACCTACACTGAGAAATCCCACACTCACTTTACAGAATTTTGGAAATCCCTTTTTGAACATATTCTAGCTTGAAGTTGGTATATATAATCAATGATGGAATTTTGGCATATGTGTAAATAGTTCTTACTGTTTTGCATTTATGTTTTATTATTCAGCAATGTATTCTCTGGTCATATTATATTCTGGAAAGCCGACAATATTGAAGCTGATATTGTCGACACGAGAATAGCGAAAGCGCACAACATCGAACTTGTAAACGGAAATCTTCATAAGGGGAGATTTCCGTTTACTGCAATGTAGTGTGGTCTCGGAGTTGGTATATTTAAGTAGCGGGGGGTGTGGGGGGTGCAGGGGGTTTGCCCCCCTGCTTAAACCCGTCAGGGTACTTTTTCTTTTTTTTTTTGTTGTTTTTATAACTTCGATGTTTGAAGACATCAACCATATGGTGTTCGATGTTTTCAACCGTCAATCTTATACTATAGACCCCATATTACTACCTATTAATATTGTTGCATTTTACTGTATCTATTTTCACAAAAAAAAAAAAAAAAGGAAATAAAAGATTTTATACAAAAAACAGAAATTCTTAATGTCATCACAGGGTTCAGCAAAGCAATATGCTGCAATGCTACACTCTACATGTCTAACATTTATATGGTACGCAGAGTAGACTCACCTAAACTTTTTATGATTTAGTGAGAATGTACTGCATTACTTCTTGGCATACTTGCTAAAGGAAAAAGTACAGCAAACAGCGAGATCCAATAAACAATTACATTATAACTGCAGTAAATCTACAAGTTGTTCTAGCAATTTTCAGGTAACTGCCATTTTAAATTTAGACTGCTGTATAGTAACCAACTTCCACTGAATTAATCATATTCCTAGTTTTCACAATGCTACACGTGATCTGCGCCATAAAAACTACAAAATGCAAAAGAAAAAAAGGCAAGTGACACTTGCAGTGATGCATTTACACTGGCACTTCATTTCATCTGCAGTGTGCGGTTAAAAAACACCTATTACTTAACTTAGCTCGATACTGGTACATGAGAAGAATGTAGGTAAGCCTTGATCATAAATTTGCAGAAAGTCTACTCCTGGCACTAAAAATACAGCAGAATCATGAGGAACCAGTAGCTCTGGTGAGCTGAATGTCATGGGATATTACTTTGATCTCACTGCCATTAGCCAGCCATTCTTTGTGTGTCTTTATGTAGAAGCACCCTCCCCCAAGCACACTGACTGCACTATATTATCACATGCTTTTCTGCTAAATCTGAATGAACAGAATCAATCACACTTTCCAATAAACCCTGCCCAGATAAAGAAAGACTCAACTTTTACTGCTTTAATTAAACATGCAGCTAGGACCCATTGTTGGACAGTATTAAAAGAGAAAGCTGTTATTCTTCATATTATCTTTGCCTTAATGAAGTGATACAGATGACAGTTAAAAAAATAATTAAAATGTTTTAATATTTTTTTATTTAGCACTACAGCCAGCAAACCAGCTGAAGTTATTAACAGATTCTACATTAGCAATCAGCATCGTCTTCTTCTTCCGCTTAAGTACAAATGACCACTGTAGGCTACCGTAGTACTCAACAAGCATAACCTGTGTAACTATGCCATACATTGATGAACAAACTGACTGTTACAGTTTCTAAGCACAACTGGCATAAAATAGTTACTGTAGTGGGATCAAAAACTTCAATGTGAAATGCGCAAAGTTACTTAAGATGGTGCAATAAAACATTTCAAAGAAAAGTTTTCACCCAGCAACGGAAAATGTTGATCCATTTGGGAACCACACAAAACTGCTTTGCTTCAAGTGTGTGCATGTGTGTGTGTGTGTGTGCACGTGTGTGTGTGTCCGCGTCTCTCTATGTTAATTTGCATTAGGCCACAGTTCTGGAACAGCTCCATCACAGTAACCACAGTACCAAGCAGTAACCATGGGAAACGTTGCAATGGCGGGGCAAAAGGTCCCACTTTGCAAACTGCCTTATGCCTTTTAGCAATTACATTGCTTTAATGAACTCAAGAATTTCCAGCCCTATGCTTAAATGTTTTCTTGGGAGACAGACAAGCCTCGTATACAAACAGCATAAGGAGGTTTTTGAAGCAGCATAACAAACACATGGCAGGATGGCACACAAAATGTTATGTTAAAGCAGAGTGTCAGTGATAGAAAAGGTTTTCTAAAAGATCTTCTATCGCCTGTTTACTAAGTTCTGTTACCCAAATTTCTTGGCCCACATTTCCCTACTTTCTCAGTCTCTTCCTCCTACCTACTCCATCTCATCCAATCAGTGCAATCACTTTATTAGCACTGACTGGATGAGATGAAGAGTCTTCCTCCCTCATTACCCATGACTCCTGCTCCCGACACACTCCTGCAAATAATCTGCATTCGTCTGTGCCTATGTTCATAACTGCATTTTTTGCAATATGCAGATATTTTTTTTTAGGTTAGTAACTGTATTTTGTGTCATTTCACTATGCATCTTATGTCTTTGATCAGAGAAAAATCTGAAAACTGATTAACTAGGATCAGTGTTCTACCCTGGTTACCAAATCAGAAAACTAACTAAATAAATAAGTTCACTAGCATGATGCAACTACTATATGAATGGTTAGGTAACCTGTGTCACAAAACTCAGTACCCGTTTATAAAAAAATAGATTCAACAGACAGTCAGCAGAGGAATAACCTCTGTGCTGTCTTGCAATCACAATTGACTCCTAGTCTATTAGACATCTGGTTCTAGGGTCACACATCCTGTCTTTTGTTGTTGTTGCTGTTTTTCTTTCGGCTTTTCCTGGTTAGGGGTCGCCACAGCGGAACTCCGGTCCCCTAATGATTAGCAGTACATTTTTACGGTGCCGAGGTGCCAGCTCGACGCCCAACCTTCAATGAAGGCATGCCCATTCACGCATGTCTTTCGAATGCTACTCGACTGCGGGGAGGACATGCACACAGAAGGCGCTCCAGACTGTTCTTTATGTTTCCTGCGAAATTGTAACATTTTCCATAGTGAAAAAAAAGATGAATAGTTAGCTAGAAAATAATCACTAACTACAAATCAAATACCTTTTATTCACATATAAGGGTGTGTACGTATTGCAAGGTATGTAAAGTACATTTAATAGAATCAGATATCACATTTATAGAAAATGGCAAAGTAGTAATTAGTTTGCCAGTATGTTCAACTAACAGTCTATACTCTACTCTATATCTGTTAATGATGAGTATCCGGTGCTTTCTGATGATATATAGTAGTGAAAGTACTAAACGAGCTGGAGGACAACTGCTCAGAGGGGCCTGACAATATTCATAACATGGTTAAAAAAGTAATATCTTACCCTCATTTTTGAAAAATCTCTTTCAGAAATTAGTGCAAGAATAGTATTACAACAGGAAGTGGCTTGGTGCTCCTGTACTCTGAAGTGAAGACCAGTCAGAAGGCATAAACTTGCACACAAATCTCTCTTAATGTCCTGTACAGAGAAATACTTCAAAAGGGTGATGGGTAATTTTCTATCCTTAAGCACTTTTCATCAACATAATACAAAACTGCATCTAAACCAGAAAAGAGTTCAGCAGTTTTATTCTTAATTGGGAAAATGGGATGATTTTTGGAATGACCTAGGATTTCTTGTTTATATTTGGCTCAGTAACTTTTGAGCTTTCCAAGCTGGCAGCTGAAAGGTTTTGCAGTACTGTGATTTGGTCAACTTTATTTCAATAGGAGTTTTGCATTTGGTTATCTGAAACCGACTATGGAAGATTGCATTGTTTAGGGTCCATCCCTATGGTTCATTTGTTGTTTAGTATCCTGTGTAAATAAGGGGCAATGATTACCTTTGAATCAGAGGTTCGCAGATGGTGAAACTGTCCTCCAATATGATACCAAGCACTGTTTCAGGGGTGGTGCAAGCAAGTACAAAACAGCTGTGCACTTATAACAATTTTATTTTACTCTTATGTGGAACCAGGCTAACATCAGACGAATAACTTTCAATGTGTGCCCTTGAAAACAAGTCAAAAGAAATCCTGATCATTTCAAATATGTGTATGTGATGAAGGGAAGGGGTAATTCTATATCAGATCATGCCAGTGATTTGCCAGAAAATCACAAATTACAAGCTTATTTGCATGGGAGGATCCATGGTACTTTCTTATACCTAGGGAGTCTTAACATTTTTTTCTGTGGTTTGAGGGAGCCTCCATTTGGCATATCTTTCGGACATGACAAATTAGATTTTGCAATGGAAGTATGGTGTTTCAGAAACTGTTGATGGCTTAAATTATAAATGAATTTCCAGTGTAGGCAATGTAATGATTTAATTAGCTGGCTGTCTCTGTGTATGGGGAAATGTTCAGAAGGTAATAGCCACCTTAGGGATTTGGGGTTCCTAAAAAGACCATAATAACATAAACTGACAAAGAATTATAATGAATCGAATGATAATTGCATTTGGAAGAACAAAGTCATAGTGACATCCATCTTTGAATGTACTGCAAAGAAGATCTAGCAGGGAATGACTGGTGGAAAGGGTCATGGTGAGTTGGAAAGGTGAAAAACTGAATTAAATTGAAAGGTGCAGCTTTGCTTTTATAAGTGAGTTGACCGCACAGGACCTAGTTTAGTCATGACCGAAGCCAGAAGCATTATTAAGTGTGAGTGGATTGGCAGCTAGCAGAGTTGCCTTTGACTCTAGGGAGACCAAAATGACATGGGCTCTCTCTCCACACCAGGTGGTTAGATCCATATTCGAGTGCTGTCATTGCAGTACAGCACCAGAAGACATTGCACTCTTAAGGCGCTGTATTACAAAGGAAAGCTAAATTGTGGTCCCATCGTCTGAGTTGCTGGCACTCAACTTAAAGATACCATGACATTTGCAAAAAAAAAAAAGAGTTGGGAATTTCCCCTGGTATCCTAGCAATATTAAACCCAGTCATTAGGAGTACCACCTCTAGTTTTCCAGGAAAACACACCATAGTGTAGTGATATTAACAAATGTAAATGCATAAGTAAGTAAATGCAGGCCCTGTAGTTCATTTTAATTTTCCTCCCTTATTCCAAAATCCATCCATCCTTCCAGAACCCCCTTTTCCCAATTTTGCACATAGGGTCGGGGGGGGTCACTTCAACACTGACAATCAACTAAAGCCAATGTTCAAACTGCCAGATGTACCGTATATAATAAAAAATGATGTGTGAGATCACAGGGCTGTGTAACACTGAATAAATATACTTCTAATTCAAAGTTTAACGTAAGTTGCTTAATGGGCATTAACAATGTCTGTCTCTTGATCTAAAAGACATTTTCTAAGTGTAATTTGAAAATGACAGAGGATATCCACTATACAAACTGAAAAGTAGTGCAACAACATAACTCGTTTATCTGCAAGTATTCATAATCCTAACAAATTCATGTAGAGTATTATATTTAAATTAACAGCACTAAACTAGTCTGAATATAAACAAAACTACTGGAAATGCAACTTCAAGCACAAGACAGCAATACCACCATTCAAAAAAGATAGTACGTAAAAGCAACCAAACAGAGAAAATGGAGAAAGCTACAACAGTAGGAGAAAAGTGCTGAAATACATACACTAAGCCATTCGTTTGTCAGCATTATTCCTATTCTAGTTCCTATTGCCTCAGCCTCAAACAAACAAAAAAAAGGATACAACACACACACACACACACACACACACACACACACACACACACACACACACACACACATAAAGACATGCATACATAAGAAAAATGAAATGTGACGAGTTGCTGCTTTTAATTCCAAAACAGTATGGACCGGAGTTCCGCTGTGGTGACCCCTAACTGGGAAAAGCCGGAAGAAGAACAACTGAGAACATGAAAGTATATTTAATCTGAAGTATCCCTCTGGCATATTTAAGTCATTACCATAAAAAGAAAAGCAGTTAGCAATGTAGCCTGCCAGTTCTCCAAAGCAAGTTGTCTACAAACACCATTAAATATCACTACTGCACACTTTTCACTGAATGCTGCTAGTACTTCACGCATTATCACAAGTACACAGCATTCCTTTACACTCCAGTCTCATAAAGGCTTCTGTCACCACAATGGCTTTTCATTTTGAGAACAACCCCCATCCTTATTTTCTGATAAGCCTGCGTGCTGCATTCCCTGTCAACGAGTTTGCATGTGAACTTTATTTTCAGCATATGGAGAAAATGGTTTCTACCTATAATGGGAGCTGCTATAGGAAGCCAAGCTCGCTTCACTAAAAAGTTCCATTTACAAAGGATCCCAATTCATCCAGAAGTCCTGCAATGAAATGTAAAGCTGAATGAGAAACGAATGTACCGTTATGTATCTAGCTTAAAGAGCGTCCCTTGATTTACATGCATTCCATTACCACTTGCTCTGCAACTACCTCTTACTTTCATCATACTTGTTTGTACCAGGGCAACTGTGAAGCTAAAAGGGTTACATCACCAAGCAGGGAAATCAGACACGTGGCAATTCAGCATTACTACAGTCATTTACTAAGGGACTCATAAGGCACTTCCCTTCCTCTCAACATAGTCCTCCGAGAAAAAAAAAAAAGTTTGAAGCAGGCAAGGCTGTGAGGAAGGGTCCACCCAGCTAAGTGAAGGCCTAATTATCATGTCTCAGTTCAAATAAACCCAGTCAGTGATCACACAAATTCTCTAACATCCCAAAATAGTGAATGAAGACTTTCTTTGCACATAAACAGAAAGCCTGTAGTGATTAAAACGAAACATAGCAAAAGTAAAATGACTAATAAATGATTAAACTAAAACAAGTACTAAAACATATCTTTCTGCACGGGTCTTTGTCCCCTGCACCCCACTCCCCATGGGGGGATCCTACTACTCTCTTTAGTACTTATGCCTAATCAAAAAAATGCATTGTTAGATTAAACTGCAACATGTCAGGTGAGAGGGACAAAGAAGCTTCTCCATAAGCTACGGAAACATTGCACCATACCATGAAGGCCAAACGTCACTTAGCATTACAGTACAGTCAAAAAGGCCATCAGATTTAGAAAATACTATTGTTCCCCATTTGCCATATTTAATTGCATTTGCCAAAAACTCGTTTTAAATACTCAACTTCCAGCCTCTTAATGCAACAAATCTGGACAATGAGAAAACAATGGAGGGACAAAAGCCCAAAAATAGGGGCAGATTTTAAATATTGTACTTATGAACTTAGGAAGTTGCTAGAATAACAGATTTTCCATTAGTATCTTTTTTTGAAGGATATGAAGTCTGAAACTCAAATGTCTGTCAATATTTAGTGACTTCAATCCTCAATGACTTGCCAGAAAAAAAACACAATTTTATAAGGAACAGACCAACAATATGAGGTGAAAATCTGGAAAGTTGAGAGGTATGGTCCACTCTAAGCATGGGTAAGAATCAAATGTGGATATACTATTCAGCTTTCTAAAGTAATTGCAAAATCATTTAGCCTTGTTAGGTTTGGGAACCAGCACAGTGGTGCTACTTCACTCACTCTGTGATCACTCTACAAACCCACAGCTTTTGTATCTTTTGTAGTTCCTCCTTAAATGTGTGCTGTTGGGATTCTGGTATTTGATTATGATTTAGATTTATTTTTGCACCAGGCATAGTCTGAATATTGTGCTGGAGTAAATTAGTTATGTCAGAGAATTCTCTCTCTCCTTATTCCAGCCAAAGTCTAGTTTTCTGTTTAATGCACAATCTGGTTGCATTCCTTCCTGTTTACTTATCACAGGGCTTGTCTGCCCTTTCCTGCTTTCTACATTTGTTTCCCCCTCATGACTACAGATTCCTCTTCCTCATCCCCTGTAATGGCTTCTCTCAATACTTTCACTGTTGGTGTCTTAGCCAGAGTATCCTCAACTGTAAACCCTTCCCAGCTGAGCTCCATATTAACTACTTTAGTAGTTTTAGACACTTCTGGTCAGACTCTGTTTTAGTTTTCTGATAGTAAGCAGAGTGTCTTTTGAATCTTCTAATTCCATAATGTTGTTTTTATTATGGTTGTACATCTCTGTCAATACAAGCACACGATAACTCCAGAAACAATGCAGCATATAACCCTTAAAAGAAAAAAGCAAATGTTTTGGCACTTTGAGCTTTCCATTTCTTTAGCTTCCTACACATCACAAAATGTATATGCATGCATGTATTACATGTAAAATATGCATATGTGTGTGTGTGTGTGTGTGTGTGTATATACATACACACCATGGCGACATGTTGGTCAAAGTTCAGATTACGTCTACATATGTTTCCAGATCCCTGACTACTGGATCATCTCTTAGGGGTGTCTTATTAATGAAGTAATTAGCCTGGATAGTAGTTTTCCCAAAAGGCACTATAATGCACTTCTTGGTATTAAGTCTTAGTCCATGACTTGAGTGAGGTA